>NC_071401.1:1152635-1350016 GCF_017976375.1 Cuculus canorus
CATTTCCCCCAAAGAGGTCCCATTTCCCCCAAAGAGGTCCCATTTCCCCCCAAAGAGGTCCCATTTCCCCCCAAAGACGTCCCATTTCCACCCAAAGAGGTCCCATTTCCACCCCAAAGAGGTCCCATTTCCCCCAAAGAGGTCCCATTTCCCCCCCAAAAGGTCCCATTTCCCCCCAACGAGGTCCCATTTCCCCCCCAAAGAGGTCCCATTTCCCCCCCAAAGAGGTCCCATTTCCCCCCCAAAGAGGTCCCATTTCCACCCCAAAGAGGTCCCATTTCCCCCCCAAAGAGGTCCCATTTCCCCCCAAAGAGGTCCCATTTCACCCCCACAGAGGTCCCATTTCCCCCCCACAGAGGTCCCATTTCCACCAAAGAGGTCCCATTTCCCCCCACAGAGGTCCCATTTCCACCCCAAAGAGGTCCCATTTCCCCCCAAAGACGTCCCATTTCCCCCCAAAAGAGGTCCCATTTCCCCCAAAGAGGTCCCATTTCCCCCCAAAGAGGTCCCATTTCCCCCCAAAGAGGTCCCATTTCCCCCCAAAGAGGTCCCATTTCCCCCCCAAGAGGTCCCATTTCCCCCCAAAGAGTCCCATTTCCACCCCAAAGAGGTCCCATTTCCACCCAAAGAGGTCCCATTTCCCCCCCAAAGAGGTCCCATTTCCCCCCAAAGAGGTCCCATTTCCACCCAAAGAGGTCCCATTTCCACCAAAGAGGTCCCATTTCCCCCCAAAGAGGTCCCATTTCCACCCCAAAGAGGTCCCATTTCCACCCAAAGAGTCCATTTCCCCCCAAAGAGGTCCCATTTCCCCCAAAGAGGTCCCATTTCCCCCAAAGAGGTCCCATTTCCCCCCAAAGAGGTCCCATTTCCACCCCAAAGAGGTCCCATTTCCACCCCAAAGAGGTCCCATTTCCCCCAAAGAGGTCCCATTTCCACACAAAGAGGTCCCATTTGCCCCCAAAGAGGTCCCATTTCCGCCTCAAAGAGGTCCATTTCCTCCCAAAGAGGTCCCATTTCCCCCCAAAGAGGTCCCATTTCCCCCCAAAGAGGTCCCATTTCCCCCCAAAGAGGTCCCATTTCCCCCCAAAGAGGTCCCATTTCCCCCCAAAGAGGTCCCATTTCCCCCCAAAGAGGTCCCATTTCCCCCAAAAGAGTCCCATTTCCCCCAAAGAGGTCCCATTTCCCCCCAAAGAGGTCCCATTTCCCCCCAAAGAGGTCCCATTTCCCCCCTAAGAGGTCCCATTTCCACCCCAAAGAGGTCCCATTTCCCCCAAAGAGGTCCCATTTCCCCCCCAAAGAGGTCCCATTTCCCCCCAAAGAGGTTCCATTTCCCCCCAAAGAGGTCCCATTTCCACCCACAAGAGTCCCATTTCCCCCCAAAGAGGTCCCATTTCCCCCCAAAGAGGTCCATTTCCCCCCCCAAAGAGGTCCCATTTCCCCACACAAGAGGTCCCATTTCCACCCCAAAGAGGTCCCATTTCCCCCCAAAGAGGTCCATTTCCCCCAAAGAGGTCCCATTTCCACCCCCAAAGAGGTCCCATTTCCACCCCAAAGAGGTCCCATTTTCCACCCAAAGAGGTCCCATTTCCCCCCAAAGAGGTCCCATTTACACCCATTTCCCCCAAGAGGTCCCATTTCCCCCCACAGAGGTCCCATTTCCCCCCCAAAGAGGTCCCATTTCCCCCCAAAGAGGTCCCATTTCCCCCCACAAGAGGTCCCATTTCCACCCCAAAGAGGTCCCATTTCCCCCCCAAAGAGGTCCCATTTCCACCACCCCCAAAGAGGTCCCATTTCCCCCCCAAAGAGGTCCCATTTCCCCACCAAAGAGGTCCATTTCCCCCCAAAGAGGTCCCATTTCCCCCAAAGAGGTCCCATTTCCCCCAAAGAGGTCCCATTTCCACCCCAAAGAGGTCCCATTTCCCCCCAAAGAGGTCCCATTTCCACCCAAAGAGGTCCATTTCCACCCAAAGAGTCCCATTTCCCCCAAAGAGGTCCCATTTCCCCCCCAAGATGGTCCCATTTCCACCCCAAAGAGGTCCCATTCTTCGCCCCAAAGAGGTCCCATTTCCCCCCAAAGAGGTCCCATTTCCACCCCAAAGAGGTCCCATTTCCCCCCCAAAGAGGTCCCATTTCCACCCCCAAAGAGGTCCCATTTCCACCCCTAAAGAGGTCCCCATTTCCCCCCCAAAGAGGTCCCCAATTCCCCCCCAAAGAGATCCCATTTCCCCCCAAAGAGGTCCCATTTCCACCCCCCAAAGAGGTCCCATTTCCCCCCAAAGAGGTCCCATTCCCCTCCAAGAGGTCCCATTTCCCCCCAAAGAGGTCCATTTCCCCCCAAAGAGGTCCCATTTCCCCCACAGAAGGTCCATTTTCCCCCCAAAGAGATCCCATTTCCCCCCCAAAGAAGGTCCATTTCCCCCCCAAAAGAGGTCCCATTTCCCCCCAAAGAGGTCCCATTTCCCCCCAAAGAGGTCCCATTTCCACCCCCAAAAGAGGTCCCATTTCCCCCCCAAAGATGGTCCCATTTCCCCCCCAAAGAGGTCCCATTTCCCCCCCAAAGAGGTCCCATTTCCCCCTAAAGAGGTCCCATTTCCACCCAAAGAGGTCCCATTTCCCCCAAGAGGTCCCATTTCCCCCCCAAAGAGGTCCCATTTCCCCAAAGAGGGTCCCATTTCCCCCAAAGAGGTCCCATTTCCCCCAAAGAGGTCCCATTTCCCCCCCAAAGAGGTCTCATTTCCACCCCCACAAGGGGTCCCATTTCCCCCCACAGAGGTCCCTTTCCCCCCAAAGAGGTCCCATTTCCACCCAAAGAGGTCCCATTTCCACCCCAAAGAGGTCCCATTTCCACCACCAAAGAGTCCCAATTCCCCCAAAGAGGTCCATTTTCCCACCCAAAGAGGTCCCATTTCCCCCCAAGAGGTCCCATTTCCCCCCCAAAGAGTTCCATTTCCCCCCCAAAGAGGTCCCATTTCCCCCCAAAGAGGTCCCATTTCCACCCCAAAGAGGTCCCATTTCCAACCCAAAGAGATCCCATTTCCCCCCAAGAGGTCCCATTTCCCCCCCAAAGAGGTCCCATTTCCCCCCCAAGAGGTCCATTTCCCCCCAAGACGTTCCCATTTCCACCCAAAGAGGTCCATTTCCACCCCCAAGAGGTCCCCATTTCCCCCCCAAAGAGGTCCCATTTCCCCCCAAAGAGGTCCCATTTCCACCCAAAGAGGTCCCATTTCCACCCCCAAAGAGGTCACCATTTCCCCCAAAGAGGACCCATTTCCCCCCAAAAAAGGTCCCATTTCCACCCCCAAGAGGTCCCATTTCCCCCCCAAAGAGGGTCCCATTTCCACCCCAAAGAGGGTCCCATTCCACCCCCAAAGAGGTCCCATTTCCACCCCAAAGAGTCCCATTTCCCCCCCAAAGAGGTCCCATTTCCCCCCAACGAGGTCCCATTTCCACCCCCCACAGAGGTCCATTTCCCCCCCACAGAGGTCCCATTTCCACCCCAAAGAGATCCCATTTCCCACCCAAAGAGGTCCCATTTCCCCCCCAAAGAGGTCCCATTTCCACCCCAAAGAGGTCCCATTTCCCCCAAAGACGTCCCATTTCCACCCAAAGAGGTCCCATTTCCACCCCAAAGAGGTCCCATTTCCCCACCAAAGAGGTCCCATTTCCCCCAAAGAGGTTCCCATTTCCACCCAAAGAGGTCCCATTTCCACCCCAAAGAGGTCCCATTTCCCCCCAAAGAGGACCCATTTCCCCCCCAAAAAGGTCCCCATTTCCACCCCCAAAGAGGTCCCATTTCCCCCCAAAGAGGTCCCATTTCCACCCCAAGAGGTCCCATTTCCACCCCCAAAGAGGTCCCCATTTCCACCCCAAAGAGGTCCCATTTCCCCCCAAAGAGGTCCCATTTCCCCCCAAAGAGGTCCCATTTCCACCCCCACAGAGGTCCCATTTCCCCCCCACAGAGGTCCCATTTCCACCCCACAGAGGTCCCATTTCCCCCCAAAGAGGTCCCATTTCCACCCCAAGAGGTCCCATTTCCACCCCCAAAGAGGTCCCATTTCCCCCCACAGAGGTCCCATTTCCCCCCAAAGAGGTCCCATTTCCCCCCCAAAGAGGTCCCATTTCCCCCCAAAGAGGTCCCATTTCCCCCCCAAAGAGGTCCCATTTCCCCCCCCCAAAGAGGTCCCATTTCCCCCCCAAAGAGGTCCCATTTCCCCCCAAAGAGGTCCCATTTCCCCCCTAAAGAGGTCCCATTTCCCCCCAAAGACGTCCCATTTCCACCCCCAAAGAGGTCCCATTTCCCCCACAAAGAGGTCCCATTTCCCCCCACAGAGGTCTCATTTCCCCCCCAAAAGAGGTCCCATTTCCCCCCAAAGATGGTCCCATTTCCACCCCAAAGAGGTCCCATTTCCACCCCCAAGAGTCCCATTTCCCCCCCAAAGAGGTCCCATTTCCACCCCAAAGAGGTCCCATTTCCCCCAAAGAGGTCCATTTCCCCCCAAAGAGGTCCCATTTCCCCCCAAAGGAGTCCCATTTCCCCCCCAAAGAGGTCCCATTTCCACCCCAAAGAGGTCCCATTTCCCCCCAAAGAGGTCCCATTTCCCCCCAAAGAGGTCCCATTTCCACCCCCAAAGAGGGTCCCATTTCCCCCCAAAGAGGTCCCATTTCCACCCCCAAGAGGGTCCCATTTCCCCCCAAAGACGGTCCCATTTCAACCCCAAAGAGGTCCCATTTCCCCCCCAAAGAGGTCCCATTTCCCCCACCAAAGAGGTCCCATTTCCACCCCAAAGAGGTCCCATTTCCACCCAAAGAGGTCCAATTTCCACCCCCAAAGAGGTCCCATTTCCACCCCAAAGAGGTCCCATTTCCCCCCAAAGAAGGTCCCATTTCCCCCCAAAGAGGTCCCATTTCCCCCCCAAAGAGGTCCCATTTCCCCCCAAAGAGGTCCATTTCCACCCCAAAGAGGTCCCATTTCCACCCCAAGAGGTCCCATTTCCCCCCAAAGAGGTCCCATTTCCCCCCAAAGAGGTCCCATTTCCCCCCCCAAAGAGGTCCCATTTTCCCCCCACAGAGGTCCCATTTCCCCCCCAAAGAGGTCCCATTTCCCCCCAAAGAGGTCCCATTTCCCCCCCAAAGAGGTCCCCATTTCCCCCAAAGAGGTCCCATTTCCCCCCAAAGAGGTCCCATTTCCACCCCAAAGAGGTCCCATTTCCCCCCCAAAGCAGGTCCCATTTCCCCCCCAAAGAGGTCCCATTTCCACCCCAAAGAGGTCCCATTTCCACCCAAAGAGGTCCCATTTCCCCCCAAAAGGAGGTCCCATTTTCCCCCCCCAAAGAGGTCCCATTTTCCACCCCCAAAGAGGTCCCATTTCCCCCCAAAGAGGTCCCATTTCCCCCCCAAAGAGGTCCCATTTCCCCCAAAGAGGTCCCATTTCCACCCCCAAAGAGGTCTCATTTCCACCCCAAAGAGGTCCCATTTCCACCCCAAAGAGGTCCCATTTCCCCCCCCAAAGAGGTCCCATTTCCACCCCCAAAGAGGTCCCATTTCCCCCCCAAAGAGGTCCCATTTCCCCCCTAAGAGGGCCCATTTCCCCCCCAAAGAGTGTCCCATTTCCCCCCAAAGAGGTCCCATTTCCCACCTAAAGAGGTCCCATTTCCCCCCCAAAGAGGTCCCATTTCCCCCCAAAGAGGTCCCATTTCCCCCCAAAGAGGTCCCATTCCCACCCCCAAAAGAGGTCCCATTTCCCCCCCAAAGAGGTCCCATTTCCACCCCCAAAGAGGTCCCATTTCCCCCCCAAAGAGGTCCCATTTCCCCCCCAAAGAGGTCCCATTTCCCCCCAAAGAGGTCCCATTTCCACCCAAAGAGGTCCCCATTTCCACCCAAAGAGGTCCCATTTCCCCCCAAAGAGGTCCCATGTTCCCACCCCAAATAGGTCCCATTTTCCACCCAAAGAGTTCCCATTTCCCCCAAAGAGGTCCCCATTTCCCCCCCAAAGAGGTCCCATTTCCCCCCAAAGAGGTCCCATTTCCCCCCCAAAGAGGTCCCATTTCCCACCCCAAAGAGGTCCCATTCCACCCCCAAAGAGGTCCCATTTCACCCCCAAAGAGGTCCCATTTCCACACAAAGAGGTCCCATTTGCCCCCAAAGAGGTCCCATTTCCGCCTCAAAGAGGTCCCATTTCCTCCCAAAGAGGTCCCATTTCCCCCCAAAGAGGTCCCATTTCCCCCCAAAGAGGTCCCATTTCCCCCCAAAGAGGTCCCATTTCCCCCCCAAAGAGGTCCCATTTCCCCCCAAAGAGGTCCCATTTCCCCCCCAAAGAGGTCCCATTTCCCACCCCAAAGAGGTCCCATTTCCCCCCCAAAGAGGTCCCATTTCCACCCCCAAAGAGGGGTCCCATTTCCACCCCAAAGAGGTCCCATTCCCCCAAAGAGGTCCCATTTCCACCCCCTAAGAGGTCCCATTTCCACCCCAAAGAGGTCCCATTTCCCCCCTAAAGAGGTCCCATTTCCACCCCCAAAGAGGTCCCATTTCCAGCCAAAGAGGTTCCATTTTCCCCCCACAGAGGTCCCATTTCCACCACACAGAGGTCCCATTTCCACCCCAAAGAGGTCCCATTTCCCCCCAAAGAGGTTTCCATTTCCCCCCCCAAAGAGGTCCCATTTCCACCACACAGAGGTCCCATTTCCACCCCAAAGAGGTCCCATTTCCCCCCAAAGAGGTCCCATTTCCCCCCAAAGAGGTCCCATTTCCACCCCCAAAGAGGTCCCATTTCCACCCCAAAGAGGTCCCATTTTCCACCCAAAGAGGTCCCATTTCCCCCCACAGAGGTCCCATTTCCCCCCACAGAGGTCCCATTTCCCCCCAAAGAGGTCCCATTTCCCCCCACAGAGGTCCCATTTCCCCCCCAAAGAGGTCCCATTTCCCCCCAAAGAGGTCCCATTTCCCCCCAAAGAGGTCCCATTTCCACCCCAAAGAGGTCCCATTTCCCCCCCAAAGAGGTCCCATTTCCACCACCCCCAAAGAGGTCCCATTTCCCCCCCAAAGAGGTCCCATTTCCCCACCAAAGTGGTCCCATTTCCCCCCAAAGAGGTCCCATTTCCCCCCAAAGAGGTCCCATTTCCCCCCAAAGAGGTCCCATTTCCACCCCAAAGAGGTCCCATTTCCCCCCCAAAGAGGTCCCATTTCCACCCAAGAGGTCCATTTCCACCCAAAGAGGTCCCATTTCCCCCCAAAGAGGTCCATTTCCCCCCCAAAGAGGTCCCATTTCCACCCCCAAAGAGGTCCCATTTCCCCCCAAAGAGGTCCCATTTCCCCCCAAAGAGGTCCCATTTCCACCCCAAAGAGGTCCCATTTCCCCCCCAAAGAGGTCCCATTTCCACCCCCAAAGAGGTCCCATTTCCACCCCTAAAGAGGTCCCATTTCCCCCCCAAAGAGGTCCCATTTCCCCCCAAAGAGATCCCATTTCCCCCAAAGAGGTCCCATTTCCACCCCCAAAGAGGTCCCATTTCCCCCCAAAGAGGTCCCATTTCCCCTCCAAAGAGGTCCCATTTCCCCCCAAAGAGGTCCCATTTCCCCCCAAAGAGGTCCCATTTCCCCCCACAGAGGTCCCATTTCCCCCCAAAGAGATCCCATTTCCTCCCAAAGAGGTCCCATTTCCCCCCCAAAGAGGTCCCATTTCCCCCCCAAAGAGGTCCCATTTCCCCCCCAAAGAGGTCCCATTTCCACCCCCAAAGAGGTCCCATTTTCCCCCCCAAAGAGGTCCCATTTCCCCCCCAAAGAGGTCCCATTTCCCCCCCAAAGAGGTCCCATTTCCCCCTAAAGAGGTCCCATTTCCACCCAAAGAGGTCCCATTTCCCCCAAAGAGGTCCCATTTCCACCCCAAAGAGGTCCCATTTCCCCCAAAGAGGTCCCATTTCCCCCCCAAAGAGGTCCCATTTCCCCTCCAAAGAGGTCCCATTTCCCCCCCCAAAGAGGTCTCATTTCCACCCCCAAAGGGGTCCCATTTCCCCCCACAGAGGTCCCATTTCCCCCCAAAGAGGTCCCATTTCCACCCCAAAGAGGTCCCATTTCCACCCAAAGAGGTCCCATTTCCACCCCAAAGAGGTCCCATTTCCCCCCAAAGAGTTCCATTTCCCACCCAAAGAGGTCCCATTTCCCCCCAAAGAGGTCCCATTTCCCCCCCAAAGAGGTCCCATTTCCCCCCCAAAGAAGGTCCCATTTCCCCCCAAAGAGGTCCCATTTCCACCCCAAAGAGGTCCCATTTCCACCCCAAAGAGATCCCATTTCCCCCCAAAGAGGTCCCATTTCCCCCCCAAAGAGGTCCCATTTCCACCCCCAAAGAGGTCCCATTTCCCCCCAAAGACGTCCCATTTCCACCCAAAGAGGTCCCATTTCCACCCCAAAGAGGTCCCATTTCCCCCCCAAAGAGGTCCCATTTCCCCCCAAAGAGGTCCCATTTCCACCCAAAGAGGTCCCATTTCCACCCCAAAGAGGTCCCATTTCCCCCCAAAGAGGACCCATTTCCCCCCCCAAAAAGGTCCCATTTCCACCCCCAAAGAGGTCCCATTTCCCCCCCAAAGAGGTCCCATTTCCACCCCCAAAGAGGTCCCATTTCCACCCCCAAAGAGGTCCCATTTCCACCCCAAAGAGGTCCCATTTCCCCCCAAAGAGGTCCCATTTCCCCCAAAGAGGTCCCATTTCCACCCCCACAGAGGTCCCATTTCCCCCCCACAGAGGTCCCATTTCCACCCCAAAGAGATCCCATTTCCCCCCAAAGAGGTCCCATTTCCCCCCCAAAGAGGTCCCATTTCCACCCCCAAAGAGGTCCCATTTCCCCCCAAAGACGTCCCATTTCCACCCAAAGAGGTCCCATTTCCACCCCAAGAGGTCCCATTTCCCCCCCAAAGAGGTCCCATTTCCCCCCAAAGAGGTCCCATTTCCACCCAAAGAGGTCCCATTTCCACCCCAAAGAGGTCCCATTTCCCCCCAAAGAGGACCCATTTCCCCCCCAAAAAGGTCCCATTTCCACCCCCAAAGAGGTCCCATTTCCCCCCCAAAGAGGTCCCATTTCCACCCCCAAAGAGGTCCCATTTCCACCCCCAAAGAGGTCCCATTTCCACCCCAAAGAGGTCCCATTTCCCCCCCAAAGAGGTCCCATTTCCCCCCAAAGAGGTCCCATTTCCACCCCCACAGAGGTCCCATTTCCCCCCCACAGAGGTCCCATTTCCACCCCAAAGAGGTCCCATTTCCCCCCCAAAGACGTCCCATTTCCACCCCCAAAGAGGTCCCATTTCCACCCCCAAAGAGGTCCCATTTCCCCCCACAGAGGTCCCATTTCCCCCCCAAAGAGGTCCCATTTCCCCCCAAAGAGGTCCCATTTCCCCCCAAAGAGGTCCCATTTCCCCCCCAAAGAGGTCCCATTTCCCCCCCAAAGAGGTCCCATTTCCCCCCAAAGAGGTCCCATTTCCCCCCTAAAGAGGTCCCATTTCCCCCCCAAAGACGTCCATTTCCACCCCAAAGAGGTCCCCATTTCCCCCACAAAGAGGTCCCATTTCCCCCCACAGAGGTCCCATTTCCCCCCCAAAAGAGGTCCCATTTCCACCCAAAGAGGTCCCATTTCCACCCCCAAAGAGGTCCCATTTCCACCCCCAAAGAGGTCCCATTTCCCCCCCAAAGAGGTCCCATTTCCCCCCAAAGAGGTCCCATTTCCCCCCAAAGAGGTCCCATTTCCCCCCCAAAGAGGTCCCATTTCCCCCCCCAAAGAGGTCCCATTTCCCCCCAAAGAGGTCCCATTTCCACCCCAAAGAGGTCCCATTTCCACCCCCAAAGAGGTCCCATTTCCCCCCAAAGAGGTCCCATTTCCACCCCCAAAGAGGTCCCATTTCCCCCCCAAAGAGGTCCCATTTAACCCCAAAGAGGTCCCATTTCCCCCCAAAGAGGTCCCATTTCCCCCCCAAAGAGGTCCCATTTCCACCCCAAAGAGGTCCCATTTCCCACCCAAAGAGGTCCAATTTCCACCCCCAAAGAGGTCCCATTTCCACCCCAAAGAGGTCCCATTTCCCCCCAAAGAGGTCCCATTTCCCCCCAAAGAGGTCCCATTTCCCCCCCAAAGAGGTCCCATTTCCCCCAAAGAGGTCCCATTTCCACCCCAAAGAGGTCCCATTTCCACCCCAATAGAGGTCCCATTTCCCCCCAAAGAGGTCCCATTTCCCCCCCAAAGAGGTCCCATTTCCCCCCCAAAGAGGTCCCATTTCCCCCCCAAAGAGGTCCCATTTCCCCCCCAAAGAGGTCCCATTTCCCCCCAAAGAGGTCCCATTTCCACCCCAAAGAGGTCCCATTTCCCCCCCAAAGAGGTCCCATTTCCACCCCAAAGAGGTCCCATTTCCCCCCCCAAAGAGGTCCCATTTCACCCCAAAGAGGTCCCATTTCCCCCCCAAAGAGGTCCCATTTCCCCCCTAAAGAGGTCCCATTTCCCCCCCAAAGAGGTCCCATTTCCCCCCAAAGAGGTCCCATTTCCCACCTAAAGAGGTCCCATTTCCCCCCCAAAGAGGTCCCATTTCCCCCCAAAGAGGTCCCATTTCCCCCCAAAGAGGTCCCATTTCCACCCCCAAAGAGGTCCCATTTCCCCCCCAAAGAGGTCCCATTTCCACCCCCAAAGAGGTCCCATTTCCCCCCCAAAGAGGTCCCATTTCCCCCCCAAAGAGGTCCCATTTCCCCCAAAGAGGTCCCATTTCCACCCAAAGAGGTCCCATTTCCACCCAAAGAGGTCCCATTTCCCCCAAAGAGGTCCCATTTCCACCCCAAAGAGGTCCCATTTCCACCCAAAGAGTTCCATTTCCCCCAAAGAGGTCCCATTTCCCCCCCCAAAGAGGTCCCCATTTCCCCCCAAAGAGGTCCCATTTCCCCCCCAAAGAGGTCCCATTTCCACCCCAAAGAGGTCCCATTTCCACCCCCAAAGAGGTCCCATTTCCCCCCAAAGAGGTCCCATTTCCACACAAAGAGGTCCCATTTGCCCCCAAAGAGGTCCCATTTCCGCCTCAAAGAGGTCCCATTTCCTCCCAAAGAGGTCCCATTTCCCCCCCAAAGAGGTCCCATTTCCCCCCAAAGAGGTCCCATTTCCCCCCCAAAGAGGTCCCATTTCCCCCCAAAGAGGTCCCATTTCCCCCCCAAAGAGGTCCCATTTCCCCCCCAAAGAGGTCCCATTTCCCCCCCAAAGAGGTCCCATTTCCACCCCCCAAAGAGGGGTCCCATTTCCACCCCCAAAGAGGTCCCATTTCCCCCCAAAGAGGTCCCATTTCCACCCCCTAAGAGGTCCCATTTCCACCCCAAAGAGGTCCCATTTCCCCCCTAAAGAGGTCCCATTTCCACCCCCAAAGAGGTCCCATTTCCAGCCAAAGAGGTTCCATTTCCCCCCCAAAGAGGTCCATTTCCACCACACAGAGGTCCCATTTCCACCCCAAAGAGGTCCCATTTCCCCCCAAAGAGGTTCCATTTCCCCCCCCAAAGAGGTCCCATTTCCACCACACAGAGGTCCCATTTCCACCCCAAAGAGGTCCCATTTCCCCCCAAAGAGGTCCCATTTCCCCCCAAAGAGGTCCCATTTCCACCCCCAAAGAGGTCCCATTTCCACCCCAAAGAGGGTCCCATTTTCCACCCAAAAGAGGTCCCATTTCCCCCCAAAGAGGTCCCCATTTCCCCCCACAGAGGTCCCATTTCCCCCCCAAAGAGGTCCCATTTCCCCCCAAAGAGGTCCCATTTCCCCCCACAGAGGTCCCATTTCCACCCCAAAGAGGTCCCATTTCCCCCCCAACGAGGTCCCATTTCCACCACCCCCAAAGAGGTCCCATTTCCCCCCCAAAGAGGTCCCATTTCCCCACCAAAGAGGTCCCATTTCCCCCCAAAGAGGTCCCATTTCCCCCCAAAGAGGTCCCATTCCCCCCCAAAGAGGTCCCATTTCCACCCCAAAGAGGTCCCATTTCCCCCCAAAGAGGTCCCATTTCCACCCCAAAAGAGGTCCCATTTCCACCCAAAGAGGTCCCATTTCCCCCAAAGAGGTCCCATTTCCCCCCCAAAGAGGTCCCATTTCCACCCCAAAGAGGTCCCATTTCCCCCCAAAGAGGTCCCATTTCCCCCCAAAGAGGTCCCATTTCCACCCCAAAGAGGTCCCATTTCCCCCCCAAAAGAGGTCCCATTTCCACCACCCCCAAAGAGGTCCCATTTCCCCCCCAAAGACGGTCCCATTTCCCCCCCAAAGAGGTCCCATTTCCCCCCCAAAGAGGTCCCATTTCCCCCCAAAGAGGTCCCATTTCCACCCCAAAGAGGTCCCATTTCCCCCCCAAAGAGGTCCCATTTCCACCCCAAAGAGGTCCCATTTCCACCCAAAGAGGTCCCATTTCCCCCCAAAGAGGTCCCATTTCCCCCCAAAGAGGTCCCATTTCCACCCCCAAAGAGGTCCCATTTCCCCCCAAAGAGGTCCCATTTCCCCCCCAAAGAGGTCCCATTTCCCCCCAAAGAGGTCCCATTCCACCCCCAAAGAGGTCTCATTTCCACCCCAAAGAGGTCCCATTTCCACCCCAAAGAGGTCCCATTTCCCCCCCAAAGAGGTCCCATTTCCACCCCCAAAGAGGTCCCATTTCCCCCCCAAAGAGGTCCCATTTCCCCCCTAAAGAGGTCCCATTTCCCCCCCAAAGAGGTCCCATTTCCCCCCAAAGAGGTCCCATTTCCCCCCCAAAGAGGTCCCCATTTCCCCCCAAAGAGGTCCCATTTCCACCCAAAGAGGTCCCATTTCCCCCCCAAAGAGGTCCCATTTCCCACCTAAAGAGGTCCCATTTCCCCCCAAAGAGGTCCCATTTCCCCCCCAAAGAGGTCCCATTTCCACCCCAAAGAGGTCCCATTTCCACCCCAAAGAGGTCCCATTTCCCCCCAAAGAGGTCCCATTTCCCCCCCAAAGAGGTCCCATTTCCACCCCCAAAGGGGTCCCATTTCCCCCCAAAGAGGTCCCATTTCCCCCCAAAGAGGTCCCATTTCCCCCCAAAGAGGTCCCATTTCCCCCCCAAAGAGGTCCCATTTCCCCCCAAAGAGGTCCCATTTCCACCCAAAGAGGTCCCATTTCCCCTCAAAGAGAGGTCCCGTTTCCCCCCCAAAGAGGTCCCATTTCCCCCCCAAAGAGGTCCCATTTCCACCCCCAAAGAGGTCCCATTTCCCCCCCAAAGAGTTCCCATTTCCCCCCAATAGAGGTCCCATTTCCACCCCCAAAGAGGTCCCATTTCCCCCCAAAGAGGTCCCATTTCTACCCCAAAGAGATCCCATTTTCCACCCCAAAGAGGTCCCATTTCCCCCCAAAGAGGTCCCATTTCCCCCCAAAGAGGTACCATTTCCCCCAAAGAGGTCCCATTTCCACCCCCAAAGAGGTCCCATTTCCCCCCCAAAGAGGTCCCATTTCCCCCCAAAGAGGTCCCATTTCCACCCCCAAAGAGGTCCCATTTCCCCCCCAAAGAGGTCCCATTTCCACCCCCAAAGAGGTCCCATTTCCCCCCCCAAAGAGGTCCCATTTCCCCCCAAAGAGGTCCCATTTCCACCCAAAGAGGTCCCATTTTCCACCCAAAGAGGTCCCATTTCCCCCCAAAGAGGTCCCATTTCCACCCCAAAGAGGTCCCATTTCCACACAAAGAGGTCCCATTTCCCCCAAAGAGGTCCCATTTCCCCCCCAAAGAGGTCCCATTTCCCCCCAAAGAGGTCCCATTTCCCCCCAAAGAGGTCCCATTTCCCCCCCAAAGAGGTCCCATTTCCCCCCAAAGAGGTCCCATTTCCCCCCCAAAGAGGTCCCATTTCCACCCCCAAAGAGGTCCCATTTCCACCCCAAAGAGGTCCCATTTCCACCCCAAAGAGGTCCCATTTCCCCCCAAAGAGGTCCCATTTCCACCCCAAAGAGGTCCCATTTCCACCCCAAAGAGGTCCCATTTCCCCCCTAAAGAGGTCCCATTTCCCCCCAAAGAGGTTCCATTTCCCCCCCCAAAGAGGTCCCATTTCCACCACACAAGAGGTCCCATTTCCACCCCAAAGAGGTCCCATTTCCCCCCCACAGAGGTCCCATTTCCCCCACCCCCAAAGAGGTCCCATTTCCCCCCAAAGAGGTCCCATTTCCCCTCCAAAGAGGTCCCATTTCCACCCAAAGAGGTCCCATTTCCCCCCCAAAGAGGTCCCATTTCCCCCCAAAGAGGTCCCATTTCCCCCCAAAGAGGTCCCATTTCCCCCCAAAGAGGTCCCATTTCCCCCCAAAGAGGTCCCATTTCCACCCCCAAAGAGGTCCCCATTTCCCCCCAAAGAGGTCCCATTTCCCCCCCAAAGAGTTCCCATTTCCCCCCACAGTGGTCCCATTTCCCCCCCAAAGAGGTCCCATTTCCACCCCCAAAGAGGTCCCATTTCCCCCCAAAGAGGTCCCATTTCCACCCCCAAAGAGGTCCCATTTCCCACTGAAGAGGTCCCATTTCCCCCCCAAAGAGGTCCCATTTCCACCACAAAGAGGTCCCATTTCCACCCCCAAAGAGGTCCCATTTCCCCCCAAAGAGGTCCCATTTCCCCCCCAAAGAGGTCCCATTTCCCCCACAGAGGTCCCATTTCCACCCAAGAGGTCCCATTTCCCCCCCAAAGAGGTCCCATTTCCCCCCAAAGATGTCCCATTTCCACCCAAAGAGGTCCCATTTCCCCCCAAAGAGGTCCCAATTCCCCCCAAAGAGGTCCCATTTCCACCCTCTGGAGATGTTTCCCACCCCACAGAGGTCCCATTTCCCCCCAAAGAGGTCCCATTTCCACCCCCTGGAGATGTCTCCACCCCACAGAGGTCCCATTTCCCCCCAAAGAGGTCCCATTTCCACCCTGTGGAGATGTCTCCACCCCAAAGAGGTCCCATTTCCACCCCTGGAGAGTCTCCACCTGCGCATCTCCTGCAGATGACGACGCAGAGGTTGATGGACGCCCATTCGGGTTTGGGAGATCCACAGTCGGCGCAGAAACGGTTCCCTTCCACTCTCCAGATCTTCTCGGCCACCTCCGAGTTGGAGAGAGCTTCGGCGATGGAGTCCTTCATGGCTTCCATCCACTCCTCCTTCTCCTGCTCCGAGTCGGCCACGAAGCTGGAGGAGATGGAAGAGACCTCTGAGGTCATTGAGTCCCACCATGAGGGAATGGGTTGAGTTGGAGAAGACCTCTGAGATCATTGAGTCCCACCATGAGGGAATGGGTTGAGTTGGAGAAGACCTCTGAGATCATTGAGTCCCACCATGAGGGAATGGGTTGAGGTGGAGAAGACCTCTGAGATCATTGAGTCCCACCATGAGGGAATGGATTGGGTTGGAGACCTCTGAGATCATTGAGTCCCACCATGAGGGAATGGGTTGAGTTGAAGACCTCTGAGATCATTGAGTCCCACCATGAGGGAATGGGTTGAGTTGGAGAAGACCTCTGAGATCATTGAGTCCCACCATGAGGGAATGGGTTGAGTTGGAGAAGACCTCTGAGATCATTGAGTCCCACCATGAGGGAATGGGTTGAGTTGGAGAAGACCTCTGAGATCATTGAGTCCCACCATGAGGGAATGGGTTGAGTTGGAGACCTCTGAGATCATTGAGTCCCACCATGAGGGAATGGGTTGAGTTGGAGAAGACCTCTGAGATCATTGAGTCCCACCATGAGGGAATGGGTTGAGTTGGAGACCCTCTGAGATCATTGAGTCCCACCATGAGGGAATGGGTTGAGTTGAAGACCTCTGAGATCATTGAGTCCCACCATGAGGGAATGGGTTGAGTTGGAGAAGACCTCTGAGATCATTGAGTCCCACCATGAGGGAATGGGTTGAGTTGGAGAAGACCTCTGAGATCATTGAGTCCCACCATGAGGGAATGGGTTGAGTTGGAGACCTCTGAGATCATTGAGTCCCACCATGAGGGAATGGGTTGAGTTGGAGAAGACCTCTGAGATCATTGAGTCCCACCATGAGGGAATGGGTTGAGTTGGAGAAGACCTCTGAGGTCATTGAGTCCCACCATGAGGGAATGGGTTGAGTTGGAGAAGACCTCTGAGATCATTGAGTCCCACCATGAGGGAATGGGTTGGGTTGGAAGAGACCTCTGAGATCATTGAGTCCCACCATGAGGGAATGGGTTGAGTTGGAGAAGACCTCTGAGATCATTGAGTCCCACCATGAGGGAATGGGTTGAGTTGGAGAAGACCTCTGAGATCATTGAGTCCCACCATGAGGGAATGGGTTGAGTTGGAGACCTCTGAGATCATTGAGTCCCACCATGAGGGAATGGGTTGAGTTGGAGAAGACCTCAGAGATCATCAAAACCATGGTTGGTGGCCACCACTCCACCACCTTCTGGACTCACCTGAAAGACCCTGGAGGGGGTGATGAGGTCGAAGCTCCTGCGTTCCACCTGGCGGACGCTCCCCACCTTCATGGCGATGGAGGTGATTCCCATCCCCTGACGATGGTCCTGAGCGGTGGGAGAGGGACGGAGGAGGTGACACCTCTGGGAGGAGCTCAGGAGGCAAAGGTGGTGGAAAGGGGGGTGGAGGTGGGGTTGGGGTCACCATAGGGGGGGGAGGGGTGGAGATATCTCAGGGTTTGGGGGGGGGGGCGACGCTGAGTGGAACGGCCACGGGGGTTCTCCTCAAGGTGGGGGTTGGGGTCACCTCGAGGTGACATTGGGGTCCACCTCCAAATGACAGTGGGGACCACCTCGAGATGACATTGGGGTTCACCTCGAGATGATATTGGGGTTCACCTCAAGGTGACATCAGAATCCACCTCCAAATGACATTGAGGTCCACCTCAAAGCTACATTGGGGTCCACCTCGAGATCACTTTGAGGTTCACCTCGAGATGACATTGGGGTCCACCTCCAAATGACATTGGGGTTCACCTCGAGATGGCATTGGGGTCCACCTCAAAGCTGCATTGGGGTCCACCTCAAGGTGACATCAGAATCCACCTCAAGATGATATTGAGGTCCACCTCGAGGTGACATCAGAGTCCACCTCCAAATGACATTGGGGTTCACCTCGAGATGACATTGGGGTTCACCTCCAAATGACATTGGGGTTCACCTCGAGATCACTTTGAGGTTCATCTCAAGATGACATTGGAATCCACCTCCAAATGACATTGGGGTCCACCTCGAGGTGACATCAGAATACACCTCAAGAGGACATCAGAGTCCACCTCCAAATGACATTGGGGTCCACCTCAAAGCTACATTGGGGTCCACTTTGAGATCACTTTGAGGTTCACCTCGAGATGACATCAGAATCCACCTCCAAATGACATTGGGGTCCATCTCGAGGTGACATCAGAATACACCTCAAGATGACATTGGGGTCCACCTCAAAATGACATTGGGGTTCACCTCCAAATGACATTGGGATCCATCTCGAGGTGACATCAGAATACACCTCAAGAGGACATTGGGGTTCACCTCGAGATCACTTTGAGGTTCACCTCAAGATGACATCGGAATCCACCTCCAAATGACATTGGGGTCCACCTCAAAGCTGCATTGGGGTCCACCTTGAGATGACATTGGGGTCCACCTCGAGATGGCATTGGGGTCCACCTCAAAGCTACATTGGGGTCCACCTCAAGGTGACATCAGAATCCACCTCAAGATGATACTGAGGTCCACCTCGAGGTGACATTGGGATCCACCTCGAGATGATATTGGGGTTCACCTCAAGGTGACATCAGAATCCACCTCCAAATGACATTGAGGTCCATCTCAAAGCTTCTATTGGGGTCCACCTCAAGATCACATTGGGGTTCACCTCGAGATCACTTTGAGGTTCACCTCAAGATCACATTGGGGTCCACCTCAAGGTGACATTGGGGACCACCTTGAGGTGACATCAGAGTCCACTTCAAATGACATTGGGGTCCACCTCAAAGCTGCATTGGGGTTCACCTCGAGATGAACATTGCGGTTCACCTCAAGGTCACTTTGAGGTTCACCTCAAGATGACATTGGGGTCCACCTCAAAGCTGCATTGGGGTTCACCTCGAGATGACATTGCGGTTCACCTCAAGGTCACTTTGAGGTTCACCTCAAGATCACATTGGGGTCCACCTCAAAGCTGCATTGGGGTCCACCTCCAAATGACATTGGGGTTCACCTCCAGATGACATTGGGGTCCACCTCAAAGCTACATTGGGGTTCACCTCAAGATGGCATTGGGGTCCACCTTGAGACGACATTGGGGTCCACCTCAAAGCTACATTGGGGTTCACCTCGAGATGGCATTGGGGTCCATCTCAAAATGACATTGGGGTCCACCTCGAGATGACATTGGGGTCCACCTCGAGATGACATTGGGGTTCACCTCGAGATGACATCAGAATCCACCTCCAAATGACATTGGGGTCCACCTCAAAGCTACATTGGGGTCCACCTTGAGATGACATTGGGGTCCACCTCAAAATGACATTGGGGTTCACCTCGAGATGACATTGGGGTCCACCTCAAAGCTACATTGGGGTTCACCTCAAAGCTACATTGGGGTCCACCTTGAGATGACATTGGGGTCCACCTCAAAATGACATTGGGGTTCACCTCGAGATGACATTGGGGTTCACCTCCAAATGACATTGGGGTCCACCTCAAAGCTACATTGGGGTTCACCTCGAAATGGCATTGGGGTCCACCTCAAAATGACATCAGAATCCACCGAAAGATGATATTGAGGTCCACCTCGAGGTGACATTGGGGTTCACCTCAAGATCACTTTGAGGTTCACCTCGAGATGACATCGGAATCCACCTCCAAATGACATTGGGGTCCACCTCAAGGTGACATCAGAATACACCTCAAGAGGACATTGGGGTCCACCTCAAAATGACATTGGGGTTCACCTCAAGATGACATTGGGGTTCACCTCGAGATGACATCAGAATCCACTTTGAGATCACATTGGGGTCCATCTCGAGGTGACATCAGAATCCACCTCAAGAGGACATTGGGGTCCACCTGGAGATGACATTTGGGTCCACCTCAAAGCTACATTGGGGACCACCTGGAGGTGACATTGGGGCCCGTCTGGAGGTGACATGGGGTCCACCTCGAGATCACTTTGAGGTCCACCTCAAGATGGCATTGGGGTTCACCTCGAGATGACATTGGGGTCCACCTCAAAGCTACATTGGGGTCCACCTCAAGATGACATTGGGGCCCACCTGGAGATGACCCCAAGGTCCCCATCCTGGAGATGACCCCAAGGTCCCCACCCTGGAGAAGACCCCGAGGTCCCCACCCTGGAGATGACCCCGAGGTCCTCCGCTGGAGCCCCTCCACTCTCTCACCTCTACGTTCTTGCAGAGGAGGACTTTATCTCCTTCCACCACCACGAGGACTTTGTTCTTGAAGCCCCTGAGCTCCAAGAAACCCTTCTTCTCACTCACATCGGTGGTGGTGGTGGTGGACACCGATGTCCTCTCCGGACCTTTGGACCTCCTCTTCTCCTCCACCACCTCCTGGAGGATCCCCATCCACTCGTTCCTCTCCGCTGTTGGGTTGGAGAAACGCTTGAGGACATCTCCATAGGGGTTTGGAACCTCCAAAGGTCCTCACGTGGACCACAAGAGGAGGAGAAGTGGACCTTCAGCGCTCACCGTCGCTCTCAGCGCGGAAGACGAAGTTACGGTGGTGGGTGAGGACCTCGAACTTCTGCTCTCCAACGGTGACCACGCGGGAGATGGAGGAGATGGAGATGAAGCGCTTGGAGTAGATGTCCTGGGGGGAAAGAGGACACGAGGACCTTGAGGAGCTCCAAACGAGGTCCAACCTCACCTTGAGGAGCTCCAAACGAGGTCCAACCTCACCTTGAGGAGCTCCAAACCCCATCCAACCTCACCTTGAGGTCCAACCTCACCTTGAGGAGCTCCAAACATGGCCCAACCTCACCTTGAGGAGCTCCAAACCCCATCCAACCTCACCTTGAGGTCCACCCTCACCTTGAGGAGCTCCAAACCCCATCCAACCTCACCTTGAGGAGCTCCAAACCCCATCCAACCTCACCTTGAGGAGCTCCAAACCCCATCCAACCTCACCTTGAGGTCCAACCTCACCTTGAGGAGCTCCAAACCCCATCCAACCTCACCTTGAGGAGCTCCAAACCCCATCCAACCTCACCTTGAGGTCCTCCAAACCCCATCCAACCTCACCTTGAGGTCCTCCAGACCCCATCCAACCTCACCTTGAGGAGCTCCAAACCCCATCCAACCTCACCTTGAGGTCCTCCAGACCCCATCCAACCTCACCTTGAGGAGCTCCAAACCCCATCCAACCTCACCTTGAGGTCCACCCTCACCTTGAGGAGCTCCAAACATGGTCCAACCTCACCTTGAGGAGCTCCAAACCCCTTCCAACCTCACCTTGAGGTCCTCCAAACCCCATCCCACCTCACCTTGAGGAGCTCCAAACCCCATCCCACCTCACCTTGAGGTCCAACCTGACCTTGAGGAGCTCCAAACCCCATCCAACCTCACCTTGAGGTCCACCCTGACCTTGAGGAGCTCCAAACCCCATCCAACCTCACCTTGAGGTCCAACCTCACCTTGAGGTCCTCCAAACCCCATCCAACCTCACCTTGAGGTCCAACCCTGACCTTGAGGAGCTCCAAACCCCATCCAACCTCACCTTGAGGTCCAACCTCACCTTGAGGAGCTCCAAACCCCATCCAACCTCACCTTGAGGTCCAACCTCACCTTGAGGTCCTCCAAACCCCACCCACCCTAAGATGTCCTCTCCATCTCCTGTCCTTCACTCACCTTCTCAGTGTCGAAGTAGCGGAGACAGTCGGCATCGAGGGTCACCCACCGCTTCTGGTAGATGTAGGACCTGGAAAGGGTGGAGAACGTGAGGAGAACCACCTCCATCCTTGTCATGGAGCAGCTCCTGAGTCCTGGAACCCCTCTGAGATGGTGGTGGAACCCCTTTGAGATGGTGGTGGAACCCCTTTGAGATGGTGGTGGAACCCCTTTGAGGTGGTGGTGGAAACCCTTTGAGGTGGTGATGGAACCCCTTTGAGATGGTGGTGGAACCCCTTTGAGGTGGTGGTGGAACCCCTTTGAGATGGTGATGGAACCCCTTTGAGATGGTGGTGGAACCCCTTTGAGATGGTGGTGGAACCCCTTTGAGGTGGTGATGGAACCCCTTTGAGATGGTGGTGGAACCCCTTTGAGGTGGTGAAGGAACCCCTTTGAGATGGTGGTGGAACCCCTTTGAGATGGTGATGGAACCCCTTTGAGGTGGTGGTGGAACCCCTTTGAGATGGTGGTGGAACCCCTTTGAGGTGGTGGTGGAACCCCTTTGAGGTGGTGATGGAACCCCTTTGAGGTGGTGGTGGAACCCTTTGAGATGGTGATGGAACCCCTTTGAGATGGTGGTGGAACCCCTTTGAGATGGTGGAAAAAGAGGTGGAAAAGGAGGAAATAGAGGTGGAAATGGGGGAAGAGGTGGAAAAAGAGGGGAAAAGGAGGAATTGGAGGTGGAGAAAGAGGGAAGAGGTGGAAAAAGAGGGGGAAAAGGAGGAAATAGAGGTGGAAATGGGGAAGAGGTGGAAAAAGAGGGGGAAAAGGAGGAAATAGAGGTGGAAAAGATGTGGAAAAAGAGGGGGAAAAGGAGGAAATAGAGGTGGAGAAAGAGGGAAGAGGTGGAAAAAGAGGGGGAAAGGGAGGAATTGGAGGTGGAGAAAGAGGGAAGAGGGGGGAAAAGAGGGGGAAAAGGAGGAATTGGAGGTGGAAATGGGGGAAGAGGTGGAAAAAGAGGGGGAAAAGGAGGAAATAGAGGTGGAAATGGAGGAAGAGGGGGAAAAAGAGGGGAAAAGGAGGAAATAGAGGTGGAAATGGGGAAGAGGGGGAAAAAGAGGGGAAAAGGAGGAAATAGAGGTGGAGAAAGAGGGAAGAGGTGGAAAAAGAGGGGGAAAAGGAGGAATTGGAGGTGGAGAAAGAGGGAAGAGGTGGAAAAAGAGGGGGAAAAGGAGGAATTGGAGGTGGAAATGGGGAAGAGGTGGAAAAGAGGGGGAAAAGGAGGAAATGGAGGTGGAGAAAGAGGGAAGAGGGGAAAAAGAGGGGGAAAAGGAGGAATAGAGGTGGAGAAAGAGGGAAGAGGTGGAAAAAGAGGGGGAAAAGGGAGGAAATAGAGGTGGAGAAAGAGGGGAAGAGGTGGAAAAAGAGGGGGAAAAGGAGGAAATTGGAGGTGGAGAATGGGGGGAAGAGGTGGAAAAAAGAGGGGGGAAAAGGAGGAAATTGGAGGTGGAGAAAGAGGGAAGAGGTGGAAAAAGAAGGGGGAAAAGGAGGAATTGGAGGTGGAAATGGGGGAAGAGGGGGAAAAAGAGGGGGGAAAAGGAGGAATTGGAGGTGGAAATGGGGGAAGAGGTGGAAAAAGAGGGGAAAAGGAGGAAATGGAGGTGGAGGAAAGAGGGAAGAGGTGGAAAAAGAGGGGGAAAAGGAGGAAATAGGAGGTGGAGAAAAGAGGGAAGGAGGGGGAAAAAGAGGGGGAAAAGGAGGAAATGGGAGGTGGAGAAAGAGGGAAGAGGGGGGAAAAAGAGGGGGGAAAAGGAGGAAATTGAGAGGTGGAGAAAGAGGGAAGAGGTGGAAAAAGAGGGGGAAAAGGAGGAAATAGGAGGTGGAGAAAGAGGGAAGAGGTGGAAAAAGAGGGGGGAAAGGAGGAAATAGAGGTGGAAATGGGGGAAGAGGGGGAAAAAGAGGGGGAAAAGGAGGAATTGGAGGTGGAGAAAGAGGGAAGAGGTGGAAAAAGAGGGGGAAAAGGAGGAAATAGAGGTGGAGAAAGAGGGAAGAGGTGGAAAAAGAGGGGGAAAGGAGGAAATAGAGGTGGAGAAAGAGGGAAGAGGGGGAAAAAGAGGGGGAAAAGGAGGAAATAGAGGTGGAGAAAGAGGGAAGAGGGGGAAAAAGAGGGGGAAAAGGAGGAAATTAGGAGGTGGAGAAAGAGGGAAGAGGTGGAAAAAGAGGGGGAAAAGGGAGGAAATAGGAGGTGGAGAAAGAGGGGAAGAGGTGGAAAAAAGAGGGAGGAAAAGGAGGAAATAGAGGTGAGAAATGAGGGAAGAGGTGGAAAAGAGGGGGGAAAAGGAGGAATAGAGGTGGAAAAGAGGGAAGTAGGTGGAAAAGAGAGGGGGAAAAAGGAGGAAATAGAGGTGGAAAAGGGGGAGAGTGGAAAAAAGAGGGGGAAAAGGAGGAAATAGAGGTGGAAATGGGGAAGAGGTGGAAAAAGAGGGGGAAAAGGAGGAAATAGAGGTGGAGAAAGAGGGGAAGAGGTGGAAAAAGAGGGGGAAAAGGAGGAAATAGAGGTGGAAAGATGGGGAAGAGGTGGAAAAAGAGGGGGAAAAGGAGAAATGGATGTGGAGAAGAGGGAAGAGGTGGAAAAAGAGGGGGAAAAGGAGGAATATAGGAGGTGGAGAAAGAGGGAAGAGGTGGAAAAAGAGGGGGAAAAGGAGGAATAGAGGGGAGAAAGGAGGGAAGAGGGGGAAAAAGAGGGGGAAAAGGAGGAATAGAGGTGGAGAAAGGAGGGAAGAGGGGGGAAAAAAGAGGGGGAAAAGGAGGAATAGAGGTGGGAAAGAGGGAAGAGGTGGAAAAAGAGGGGGACAAAGGAGGAAATAGAGGTGGAGAAGGAGGGAAGAGGTGGAAAAAGAGGGGGAAAAGGAGGAATTGGAGGTGGAAAAGAGGGAAGAGGTGGAAAAAGAGGGGGAAAAGGAGGAATTGGAGGTGGAGAAAGAGGGAAGAGGTGGAAAAAGAGGGGGAAAAGGAGGAAGGAAATGGAGGTGGAAATGGGGGAAGAGGTGGAAAAAGAGGGGGAAAAGGAGGAAATAGAGGTGGAGAAAGAGGGAAGAGGTGGAAAAAGAGGTGGAAAAGGAGGAAATAGAGGTGGAGAAAGAGGGAAGAGGTGGAAAAAGAGGTGGAAAAGGAGGAAATAGAGGTGGAAATGGGGGAAGAGGTGGAAAAAGAGGGGGAAAATGAGGAAAAAGAGGTGGAGAAAGAGGGAAGAGGTGGAAAAAAAGGGGGAAAAGGAGGAATTAGAGGTGGAAAAGAGGAGAGGTGGAAAAAGATGTGGAAAAGGAGGAAATAGAGGTGGAGAAAAGAAGAGGGAATTGGAGGTGGAAAGTAGGGGGAAAGGAGGTGAAATGGAGGTGGGAGAGAGAGGGAATTAGTGGAAAATGGGGAAGAGAGGAATTCGGAGGTTGGGAAAGGAGGAAAGAGAAGGAATTAAGGAATTAGAAGTGGGAAAAAAAGGAAGAACAGGAATTAGAGGGGAAAAAAGGAGGGGGAAAGAGCAGGAATTAGGGGTGGAAAGGCAGGAATTGGAGGTGGAAAAGCAGGAATTCGAGGTGGAAAAAGGGGAAAGGGCAGGAATTAGAGGCGGAAAGGCAGGAATTCGAGGTGGAAAAGCAGGAATTAGAGACGGAAAAGGGAAAGAGCAGGAATTTGAGGAGGAAAAGAAGGAATTAGAGGCAGAAAGGCAGAATTAGAGGTGGAAAAGCAGGAAATAGAGTCGGAAAAAGTGGGAAGAGCAGGAAGTAGAGGCAGAAAGGCAGGAATTAGAGGCGGAAAAGCAGGAATTAGAGGTGGAAAAGCAGGAATTAGAAGTGGAAAAAGGGGAAAGAGCAGGAATTAGAGACAGAAAAGCAGGAATGAGGTGGGAAAGAGGGAAAGAGGTGGAAAAAAGAGGGGGGAAAAGGAGGAATAGAGGTGGAGGAAAGAGGGAAGAGGTGGAAAAGAGAGGGGGAAAAGAGGAAAAGTGGAGGTGGGGAACAGAGGGAGGATAGAGGGGGAAAAAGAGGGGGAAAAGGAGGAAATAGAGGTGGAGAAGAGGGAAGAGGTGGAAAAGAGGGGGCAAAGGAGGGATTGGAGGTGGAAATGGGGAGAGGGGGAAAAAAGCGGTGGAAAAGGAGGAATGGAGGTGGAGAAAGAAGGGAAGAGGTGGAAAAGAGTGGGAACAGGAGGAATTGGAGGGGAGAAAGAGGGAGAGAGTGGAAAAAGAGGGGGAAAGGAGGAAAATTGAGGGTAAAAGGGGGGAGAGAAGGAAATAGAGGAGGAAAAGAAGGAATTAGAGGCAGAAAGGCAGGAATTAGAGACGGAAACACCGGAATGAGGGGTGGAAAAAGGGGTGGCTGACCCCTGCGGTGGGTTCTTGTCCAACCATCCCGCCCGGAGCGTGGGGGACAGCGGGGGACCCTCTCCATTCCGGGATCGGAGGCAGCGCCGACACCTCTGGGAACGGAGAAAAGGGGGAGCGTAAGGGGGGGCTCGGGGGGCACAGCGCCGTCCTCGCCCACGGAAGCGCTCCCGAGACCTTTCCCGATGGACCGCGGGAGGATCTCACCCTCTTGGCCACCTCTAATTCCTGCCCTTTCCCCTTTTTCCACCTCTAATTCCTTCTTTTCCTCCTCTAATTCCTGCCCTTTTTTTTTCCCCTTTTTCACACCTCTAATTCCTTCTTTTCCTCACTCTTAATTCCTGCTCTTTCCCCTTTTCCACCTCTAATTCCTTCTTTTCCTCCTCTAACTTCCTGCCCTTTACCCTTTTTTCCCACCCTCTAATTCCTTCTTTTCCTCCTCTAATTCCTGCTCTTTCCCCTTTTTTCCACCTCTAATTCCTTCTTTTCCTCCTTCTAAGTTTCCTGTTCCTTTCCCCTTTTTTTCCACCTCTCATTCCTTCTTTTCCACCTCTAATTCCTTCTTTTCCTCCTCAATTCCTGCCTTTCCTCCTCTAATTCCTGCTCTTTCCCCTTTTTCCACCTCTAATTCCTTCTTTTCCTCCTCTAATTCCTGTCCTTTCCCCTTTTTCCACCTCTAATTCCTTCTTTTCCACCTCTAATTCCTTCTTTTCCTCCTCTAATTCCTGCTCTTTCCCCTTTTTCCACCTCTAATTCCTTCTTTTCCTCCTCTAATTCCTGCTCTTTCCCCTTTTTCCACCTCTAATTCCTTCTTTTCCTCCTCTAATTCCTTCTTTTCCTCCTCTAATTCCCGCTCTTTCCTTTTTTCCACCTCTAATTCCTTCTTTTCCTCCTCGAATTCCTTCTTTTCCTCCTCTAATTCCTGCTCTTTCCTTTTTTCCACCTCTAATTCCTTCTTTTCCACCTCTAATTCCTTCTTTTCCACCTCTAATTCCTTCTTTTCCACCTCGAATTCCTGCTCTTTCCCCTTTTTCCACCTCAATTTCCTGCTTTTCCTCCTCTAATTCCTGCTCTTTCCCCTTTCTCCACCTCGAATTCCTGCTTTTCCTCCTGTAATTCCTTCTTTTCCTCCTCTAATTCCTGTCCTTTCCCCTTTTTCCACCTCTAATTCCTTCTTTTCCTCCTCTAATTCCTGCTCTTTCCCCTTTTTCCTCCTCTAATTCCTTCTCTTCCTCCTCTAATTCCCACTCTTTCCCCTCTTTCCACCACAAATTCCTGCCTTTCTGCCTCTAATTCCACCTTTTTCCACCTTAAATCCCTGCTTTTCCTCCTCTAATTCCTCCTTTTCTGCCTTGAATTCCTGCTTTTCCGCCTCGAATTCCTGCTTTTCCACCTCTAATTCCTTCTTTTCCTCCTCTAATTCCTCCTTTTCCGCCTCGAATTCCTTCTTTTCCTCCTCTAATTCCTCCTTTTCTGCCTTGAATTCCTGCTTTTCCGCCTCGAATTCCTGCTCTTTCCCCTTTTTCCTCCTCCAATTCCCGCTCCTCCTCCTTTTTCCACCACTAATTCCTGCTTTAGCCCTTCCCAACGCTCCATGTGAGCCCAGTTATCCCAGTTATCCCAGTGAGCCCAGTTATCCCCATGGTCCCAGTGCTCCCAGTTATCCCAATGGTCCCAGTTAACCCAGTGCTCCCAGTTATCCCAGTGCTCCCAGTTAACCCAGTGAGCCCAGTTATCCCAGTGCTCCCAGTTAACCCAGTGAGCCCAGTTATCCCAGTGCTCCCAGTTATCCCAGTGCTCCCAGTTATCCCAATGGTCCCAGTGACCCCAGTGCTCCCAGTTGCCCCAGTGCTCCCAGTTATCCCACTGGGTCCCCATGATCCCAGCGATCCCAGTTATTCCAGAGACCCCAATTACCCGAGTTGTCCCAGTTTGCCCAGTGCTCCCAGTGCTCCCAGTTATCCCAATGGTCTTCATCATCCCAGGAATCCCAGTTATTCCAGTGACCCCAATTATCCCAGTTTCCCCAGTGCTCCCAGTTATCCCAGTGCTCCCAGTGCTCCCAGTTTCCCCATTGCTCCCATTTCTCCCAGTGCTCCCAGTTTCCCCAGTGCTCCCATTTCTCCCAGTGCTCCCAGTTTCCCCAGTGCTCCCAGTTTCCCCAGTGCTCCCATTACTCCCAGTCTCCCCAGTGCTCCCAGTGCTCCCAGTTTCCCCATTGCCCCCAGTGCTCCCAGTTTCCCCAGTGCTCCCAGTGCTCCCAGTTTCCCCAGTTTCCCCATTACTCCCAGTTTCCCCAGTGTTCCCAGTGCTCCCAGTTTCCCCAGTGCTCCCAGTTATCCCAGTTATCCGTTATCCCAGTGCTCCCAGTTTCCCCATTGCTCCCAGTTATCCCAGTTTCCCCAGTGCTCCCAGTTTCCCCAGTGTTCCCAGTGCTCCCAGTTTCCCCATTGCTCCCAGTTATCCCAGTTTCCCCAGTGCTCCCAGTGCTCCCAGTTATCCCATTGCTCCCAGTGCTCCCAGTTTCCCCAGTGCTCCCATTGCTCCCATTGCTCCCAGTTTCCCCAATTTACCCATTACTCCCAGTGCTCCCAGTGCTCCCAGTTTGCCCATTGCCCCCAGTTATCCCAGTTTCCCCAGTGCTCCCAGTGCTCCCAGTTTACCCATTACTCCCAGTTATCCCAGGTATCCCCGTGCTCCCAGTTTCCCCAGTTTACCCATTACTCCCAGTTTCCCCAGTTATCCCAGTGCTCCCAGTTCCCCCAGTCCCCCCCAGTCTCTCCCAGTCCCTCCCAGTCCCTCCCAGTCCCCCCCAGTCCCTCCCAGTCCCTCCCAGTCTCCCCCAGTCCCTCCCAGTCTCTCCCAGTCCCTCCCAGTCCCCCCAGTCCCCCCCAGTCTCCCCTCCCAGTCTCTCCCAGTCCCTCCCAGTCCCTCCCAGTCTCCTCTCCCAGTCCCTCCCAGTCTCTCCCAGTCCCTCCCAGTCCCTCCCAGTCCCTCCCACTCCCTCCCAGTCCCTCCCAGTCCCTCCCGTTCCCCCCCAAGTCCCTCCCCAGTCCCCCCAGTCCCCCCCAGTTCCCTCCCAGTCCCTCCCACTCCCTCCCAGTTCCCCCCAGTCCCTCCCAGTCTCTCTCCCAGTCTCTCCCAGTCCCTCCCAGTTCCCCCCAGTCCCTCCCACTCCCTCCCAGTCCCTCCCAGTCCCTCCCAGTCCCTCCCAGTTCCCCCCCAGTCTCTCCCAGTCTCTCCCAGTCCCCTCCAGTTCCCTCCCAGTTCCCTCCCAGTCCCTCCCAGTTCCCTCCCAGTCCCCCCCAGTCCCTCCCAGTCCCTCCCAGTCCCTCCCAGTTCCCCCCCAGTTCTTTACTGGTTCTCTGCTCCCTCCTCTCCCCCTTCGCCGTTGTCCCTTTTCCGCCGTGAGTCCTTCGGATCTCGGAGGTCCCTCCGGAGGCTCCGCCTCCTCCTGGCAATGGTCCCAACATCACCTCCAGGTGGGACTCCATCCCCACGTGGTCCTCAACCACCACCACCGCAGGAGGAGGAGGAGGAGGACCATCACCACCCCTGGAAGGACCTCCAGGAGCTCCGGAGCTTCTCCAGAGGCTCCGACACCTCCGGAATGACCTCGAGGTGTCCATTCTGGAACCTTCTCAGCTCCAAACCCTTCACCGGAGGTGAGGAGGAACCTCTGGAACCTTCTCAGAACCACCTCGAGGTGTCCATCCTGGAGACCTTCTCAGCTCCAAACCCTTCACCAGAGGTGAGGAGGAACCTCTGGAACCTTCTCAGAACCACCTCGAGGTGTCCATCCTGGAACCTTCTCAGCTCCAAACCCTTCACCAGAGGTGAGGAGGAACCTTTGGAACCTTCTCAGAACCACCTCGAGGTGTCCATCCTGGAGACCTTCTCAGCTCCAAACCCTTCACCAGAGCTGAGGAGGAACCTCTGGAACCTTCTCAGAACCACCTCGAGGTGTCCATCCTGGAACCTTCTCAGCTCCAAACCCTTCACCAGAGGTGAGGAGGAACCTTTGGAACCTTCTCAAGAAGCCACCTCGGAGATGTCCATCCTGAGAGACCTTCTCAGCTCCAAACCCTTTCACCGCACCCCCCCCCCCCCCAAACCGTAGGTGAGGAGGAACCTCTTGGAACCTTCTCAGCTCCTAAACCCTTCACCCAGAGGTGAGGGAGGAACCTCTGGGACCTTCTCAGAACCACCTTCGAGGTGTCCAACCCTGGAACTTCTCAGCTTCCAAAACCCTTCACCAGAGGTGCTAGGAGGAACCTCTTGGAACCTTCTCAGCTCCAAACCCTTCCACCAGAGGGTGAGGAGGAACCTCTGGAACCCTTCTCAGAACCACCTCGAGGTGTCCAATCCTGGACTCTTCTTCGAGCTCCCAAACCCTTCACCAGAGGTGAGGAGGAACCTCTGGAACCTTCTCCCAGAACCCCTCGAGGTGTCCATCCTGGAGACCTTCTCAGCTCCAACCCTTCACCAGAGGTGAGGTAGGAACCTCTGGAACCTTCTCAGAACCACCCCTTCAATGTGGTCCATCCTGGAGACCTTTCTCCAGCTCCAAACCCTTCACCGGAGGTGAGGAGGAACCTTTGGAACCTTCTCAGAACCACCTCGAGTGTGTCCATCCTGGAGACCTTCTCAGCTCCAAACCCTTCACCAGAGGTGAGGAGGAACCTTTGGAACCTTCTCAGAACCACCTCGAGGTGTCCATCCTGGAACCTTCTCAGCTCCAAACCCTTCACCGGAGGTGAGGAGGAACCTTTGGAACCTTCTCAGAACCACCTCGAGGTGTCCATCCTGGGACCTTCTCAGCTCCAAACCCTTCACCAGAGGTGAGGAGGAACCTCTGGAACCTTCTCAGCTCCAAACCCTTCACCAGAGCTGAGGAGGAACCTCTGGAACCTTCTCAGAACCACCTCGAGGTGTCCATCCTGGAACCTTCTCAGCTCCAAACCCTTCACCAGAGGTGAGGAGGAACCTCTGGAACCTTCTCAGAACCACCTCGAGGTGTCCATCCTGGAACCTTCTCAGCTCCAAACCCTTCACCGGAGGTGAGGAGGAACCTCTGGAACCTTCTCAGAACCACCTCGAGGTGTCCATCCTGGAGACCTTCTCAGCTCCAAACCCTTCACCAGAGGTGAGGAGGAACCTCTGGAACCTTCTCAAGAACCACCTCGAGGTGTCCACCGGGAGACCTTCTTCATATCCAAAACCCTTCAACCAGGAGGTGAGGAGGAACCTCTGGAAACCTTCTCAGCTCCAAACCCTTCACCAGGAAGGTGAGGAGGAACTTGGAAGCCTTCTCAGAACCACCTCGAGGTGTCCATTCCTGGAGACCTTCCTCTTCAGCTCCAAAACCCGTTCATCATGAGGATGAGGAAGGAACCTTGGAGCACCTTCTCAGAACCACCTCGAGGTGTCCCAAATCCTGGAGACCTTCTCACTCCAAACCCGTCACCAGAGGTGAGGATGAACCTCTGGAAACCTTCTCAGCTCCAAACCCTTCAACCAGGAGGTGAGGGAGGAACCTCTGGACACCTTCTCAGAACCAACCTCGAGGTGTCCATCCTGGAACCTTCTCGCTCCAAACACCTTCACCAGAGGTGAGGAGGAACCTCTGGAACTCTCAAACACCTCGAGGGGTCCATCTGAGACCTTCTCAGCCTCCAAACCCTTCACCAGAGGTGAGGAGGAACCTCTGGAACCTTCTCAGAACCACCTCGAGGTGTCCATCCTGGGACCTTCTCAGCTCCAAACCCTTCACCAGAGGTGAGGAGGAACCTCTGGAACCTTCTCAGCTCCAAACCCTTCACCGGAGGTGAGGAAGAACCTTTGGAACCTTCTCAGAACCACCTCGAGGTGTCCATCCTGGAGACCTTCTCAGCTCCAAACCCTTCACCGGAGGTGAGGAGGAACCTTTGGAACCTTCTCAGCTCCAAACCCTTCACCGGAGGTGAGGAGGAACCTTTGGAACCTTCTCAGAACCATCTCGAGGTGTCCATCCTGGAGACCTTCTCAGCTCCCCGTGGTGGCCCCAACCTTCTCAACCATCTCCAGATCCTCCATCCAACCTCAGTGGTGGCTCCAAAGCCCACTTTGGTGTCTCCAAAGGTCACTTTGGTGTCTCCAAAGCCCACTTTGGTGTCTCCAAAGCCACTTTGGTGTCTCCAAAGCCCACTTTGGTGTCTCCAAAGACCACTTTGGTGTCTCCAAAGCCCACTTTGATGTCTCCAAAGGCCACTTTGGTGCCTCCAAAGGTCACTTTGAGGACTCCCATCCCACCTCCAGGAACCCCCGTGGTGGCCCCAACCTTCTCAACCATCTCCAGATCCTCCATCCAACCTCAGTGGTGGCTCCAAAGGCCACTTTGGTGTCTCCAAAGCCCACTTTGATGTCTCCAAAGCCACTTTGGTGTCTCCAAAGGCCACTTTGGTGTCTCCAAAGCCACTTTGGTGCCTCCAAAGGTCACTTTGAGGACTCCCATCCCACCTCCAGGAACCCCCGTGGTGGCCCCAACCTTCTCAACCATCTCCAGATCCTCCATCCAACCTCAGTGGTGGCTCCAAAGGCCACTTTGGTGCCTCCAAAGCCCACTTTGATGTCTCCAAAGCCCACTTTGATGTCTCCAAAGCCACTTTGGTGTCTCCAAAGCCACTTTGGTGCCTCCAAAGGTCACTTTGAGGACTCCCATCCCACCTCCAGGAACCCCCATGGTGGCCCCAACCTTCTCAACCATCTCCAGATCCTCCATCCAACCTCAGTGGTGGCTCCAAAGGCCACTTTGGTGCCTCCAAAGCCCACTTTGATGTCTCCAAAGCCCACTTTGGTGTCTCCAAAGGCCACTTTGGTGTCTCCAAAGGTCACTTTGAGGACTCCCATCCCACCTCCAGGAACCCCCATGGTGGCCCCAACCTTCTGAACCATCTCCAGATCCTCCTCCAACCTCAGTGGTGTCTCCAAAGGCCACTTTGGTGTCTCCAAAGCCACTTTGGTGTCTCCAAAGCCCACTTTGATGTCTCCAAAGGTCACTTTGGTGTCTCCAAAGACCACTTTGGTGTCTCCAAAGCCCACTTTGGTGTCTCCAAAGCCACTTTGGTGTCTCCAAAGCCCACTTTGGTGTCTCCAAAGACCACTTTGGTGCCTCCAAAGCCCACTTTGATGTCTCCAAACCCCACTTTGGTGTCTCCAAAGACCACTTTGGTGCCTCCAAAGGTCACTTTGAGGTCTCCCATCCCATCTCCAGGAACCCCCGTGGTGGCCCCAACCTTCTCAACCATCTCCAGATCCTCCATCCAACCTCAGTGGTGGCTCCAAAGCCCACTTTGGTGTCTCCAAAGCCACTTTGGTGTCTCCAAACCCCACTTTGGTGCCTCCAAAGCCACTTTGGTGCCTCCAAAGGCCACTTTGATGTCTCCAAAGCCACTTTGGTGTCTCCAAAGCCCACTTTGGTGTCTCCAAAGGCCACTTTGGTGTCTCCAAAGCCCACTTTGATGTCTCCAAAGCCACTTTGGTGTCTCCAAAGCCCACTTTGATGTCTCCAAAGGCCACTTTGGTGTCTCCAAAGCCACTTTGATGTCTCCAAAGCCACTTTGGTGTCTCCAAAGACCACTTTGGTGCCTCCAAAGGTCACTTTGAGGTCTCCCATCCCATCTCCAGGAACCCCCGTGGTGGCCCCAACCTTCTCAACCATCTCCAGATCCTCCATCCAACCTCAGTGGTGGCTCCAAAGCCACTTTGGTGTCTCCAAAGGTCACTTTGAGGACTCCCATCCCATCTCCAGGAACCCCCATGGTGGCCCCAACCTTCTCAACCACCTCCAGATCCTCCCTCCAACCTCAGTGGTGGCTCCAAAGCCCACTTTGATGTCTCCAAAGGCCACTTTGGTGCCTCCAAAGGCCACTTTGATGTCTCCAAAGGCCACTTTGATGTCTCCAAAGCCACTTTGGTGGCTCCAAAGACCACTTTGGTGTCTCCAAAGGCCACTTTGGTGCCTCCAAAGGTCACTTTGAGGACTCCCATCTCACCTCCAGGAACCCCCATGGTGGCCCCAACCTTCTCAACCATCTCCAGTTCCTCCTCCAACCTCAGTGGTGGTTCCAAAGCCCACTTTGGTGTCTCCAAAGCCACTTTGGTGTCTCCAAAGCCACTTTGGTGCCTCCAAAGCCCACTTTGGTGCCTCCAAAGCCCACTTTGGTGTCTCCATAGACCACTTTGGTGTCTCCAAAGGTCACTTTGGTGTCTCCAAAGCCCACTTTGATGTCTCCAAAGCCACTTTGGTGCCTCCAAAGCCCACTTTGGTGCCTCCAAAGGTCACTTTGAGGACTCCCATCCCATCTCCAGGAACCCCTGTGGTGGTCCCGACCTTCTCAACCATCTCCAGATCCTCAATCCAACCTCAGTGGTGGCTCCAAAGGTCACTTTGGTGTCTCCAAAGCCCACTTTGATGTCTCCAAAGCCCACTTTGATGTCTCCAAAGCTCACTTTGATGTCTCCAAAGCCCACTTTGATGTCTCCAAAGCCCACTTTGATGTCTCCAAAGCCCACTTTGGTGTCTCCAAAGCCACTTTGGTGTCTCCAAAGACCACTTTGGTGTCTCCAAACACCACTTTGGTGTCTCCAAAGGTCACTTTGGTGTCTCCAAAAGGCCACTTTGATGTCTCCAAAGCCCACTTTGGTGCCTCCAAAGGTCACTTTGAGGACTCCCATCCCATCTCCAGGAACCCTTGTGGTGGCCCCAACCTTCTCAACCATCTCCAGATCCTCCCTCCAACCTCAGTGGTGGCTCCAAAGCCCACTTTGGTGTCTCCAAAGGTCACTTTGGTGCCTCCAAAGCCCACTTTGATGTCTCCAAAGCCCACTTTGATGTCTCCAAAGCCCACTTTGGTGTCTCCAAAGACCACTTTGGTGTCTCCAAAGCCACTTTGGTGTCTCCAAAGCCCTCTTTGGTGTCTCCAAAGGCCACTTTGGTGCCTCCAAAGGTCACTTTGGTGTCTCCAAAGACCACTTTGATGTCTCCAAAGCCACTTTGGTGCCTCCAAAGACCACTTTGATGTCTCCAAAGCCACTTTGGTATCTCCAAAGACCACTTTGGCGTCTCCAAAGCCACTTTGGTGTCTCCAAAGCCCACTTTGGTGTCTTCAAAGCCCACTTTGATTTCTCCAAAGGCCACTTTGGTATCTCCAAAGCCCACTTTGGTGTCTCCAAAGCCACTTTGGTGTCTCCAAAGCCCACTTTGGTGTCTTCAAAGCCCACTTTGATTTCTCCAAAGGCCACTTTGGTGTCTCCAAAGCCCACTTTGGTGTCTCCAAAGCCCACTTTGATGTCTCCAAAGCCCACTTTGGTGTCTCCAAAGCCACTTTGGTGCCTCCAAAGGTCACTTTGAGGACTCCCATCCCATCTCCAGGAACCCCCGTGGTGGCCCCAACCTTCTCAACCATCTCCAGATCCTCCCTCCAACCTCAGTGGTGGCTCCAAAGCCCACTTTGATGTCTCCAAAGCCCACTTTGGTGTCTCCAAAGGCCACTTTGGTGTCTCCAAAGCCCACTTTGATGTCTCCAAAGCCCACTTTGATGTCTCCAAAGCCCACTTTGGTGTCTCCAAAGCCCACTTTGATGTCTCCAAAGCCCACTTTGGTGTCTCCAAAGGCCACTTTGGTGTCTCCAAAGCCCACTTTGGTGCCTCCAAAGGCCACTTTGATGTCTCCAAAGACCACTTTGGTGTCTCCAAAGGCCACTTTGGTGTCTCCAAAGCCACTTTGGTGTCTCCAAAGGCCACTTTGGTGTCTCCAAAGCCCACTTTGATGTCTCCAAAGCCACTTTGGTGCCTCCAAAGCCCACTTTGATGTCTCCAAACCCCACTTTGGTGTCTCCAAAGGCCACTTTGAGGACTCCCATCCCACCTCCAGGAACCCCCGTGGTGGCCCCAACCTTCTCAACCATCTCCAGATCCTCCCTCCAACCTCAGTGGTGGCTCCAAAGCCCACTTTGGTGTCTCCAAAGGCCACTTTGGTGCCTCCAAAGGTCACTTTGGTGTCTCCAAAGGTCACTTTGGTGTCTCCAAAGCCACTTTGGTGTCTCCAAAGCCACTTTGATGTCTCCAAAGGTCATTTTGGTGCCTCCAAAGGTCACTTTGAGGACTCCCATCCCACCTCCAGGAACCCCCGTGGTGGCCCCAACCTTCTCAACCATCTCCAGATCCTCCATCAACCTCAGTGGTGTCTCCAAAGCCCACTTTGATGTCTCCAAAGGTCACTTTGGTGTCTCCAAAGCCCACTTTGGTGCCTCCAAAGACCACTTTGGTGTCTCCAAAGGTCACTTTGGTGCCTCCAAAGCCACTTTGGTGCCTCCAAAGCCACTTTGGTGCCTCCAAAGCCACTTTGGTGTCTCCAAAGGCCACTTTGGTGTCTCCAAAGACCACTTTGTTGTCTCCAAAGCCACTTTGGTGTCTCCAAAGCCCACTTTGGTGTCTCCAAAGCCACTTTGGTGTCTCCAAAGCCCACTTTGATGTCTCCAAAGGCCACTTTGATGTCTCCAAAGGCCACTTTGGTGTCTCCAAAGCCCACTTTGGTGTCTCCAAAGCCACTTTGATGTCTCCAAAGCCCACTTTGATGTCTCCAAAGGTCACTTTGGTGTCTCCAAAGCCACTTTGGTGTCTCCAAAGCCCACTTTGGTGTCTCCAAAGGCCACTTTGGTGTCTCCAAAGCCCACTTTGATGTCTCCAAAGCCACTTTGGTGTCTCCAAAGCCCACTTTGGTGTCTCCAAAGCCCACTTTGATGTCTCCAAAGCCACTTTGGTGTCTCCAAAGCCACTTTGGTGTCTCCAAAGGTCACTTTGGTGTCTCCAAAGGTCACTTTGGTGCCTCCAAAGACCACTTTGGTGCCTCCAAAGGTCACTTTGGTGCCTCCAAAGCCACTTTGGTGCCTCCAAAGGTCACTTTGAGGTCTCCCATCCCACCTCCAGGAACCCCCATGGTGGTCCCAACCTTCTCAACCACCTCCTGGATGGTTCCTCTTAATTCCATCCTCCTGGTGATGTCCTCTTCGTCCGAATCACCTGGAAAAGCCGAAGGAAAAGGTTGGGAAAGGTCATGGAAGAGCTTCCACCACCCAATCCCGGTCCGGATGGAGGTGGGACATCACCCAAACCCCATCGAGAAGGACCTCCATGGAGTTCCACCTTCACTTTGGAGAAGAGAACCAACGGAGACGGTGGGAAAAGGGATTTGGAGGAGAAGAAAGTGGCGCTGAGGGCCAAAGAGTGACCCTGGGAGGAGGTTCTGGGAGGACATTGAGGTTCCACCACCCCTGGAGCTTCAGGAGAACCCCAATGTGGACTTCTCCTCCTCCGTTCCAAAGTGGTGGAGAGGAAAGAGGGAGAAGAACCTGAAGGAAGCGGAGGAGGAAGCGGTTCCTCCTCCTCCACCACCATCAGTGAAGGAGAGGAGAAGGTCCTCCTGGGCAGGAGAAGGTGGTGGTGGTCCCATAACTCCATAAAGAGCTCCGGGTGAAGCCTAAAGGAGAACCTTCACCCAAGGGAGAACTTCCACCCAATGGAGAACCTCCGGGAGGAAAAAGGCAACGTACACCGAGGAGTCCATGACAGGAAGGGGCGGGGCTGGAGGACCATGGGGTGGGGTTGGAGGACCAAGGGGTGGGGTTGGAGGACCAAGGGGTGGGGTTGGAGGACCACCAGGTGGAGCTGGAGGACCAGGAGGTGGAGCTGGAGGAGCAGGTGGGGCTGGAGGACCAAGAGGTGGGGCTGGAGGACCAAGGGGTGGAGCTGGAGGACCAAGGGGTGGGGTTGGAGGACCACCAGGTGGAGCTGGAGGACCAGGAGGTGGGGTTGGAGGACCAGAAGGTGGAGCTGGAGGAGAAGGTGGGGCTGGAGGACCAAGAGGTGGGGCTGGAGGACCAGGAGGTGGGGTTGGAGGAGAAGGTGGGGCTGGAGGACCAAGAGGTGGGGCTGGAGGACCAAGGGGTGGAGCTGGAGGACCAAGGGGTGGGGTTGGAGGACCAGAAGGTGGAGTTGGAGGACCACCAGGTGGAGCTGGAGGACCAGGAGGTGGGGTTGGAGGACCAAAGGGTGGAGATGGAGGAGGAGAAGGTGGGGATGGAGGAGGAGAAGGTGGAGATGGAGGAGGAGAAGGTGGGGATGGAGGAGGAGAAGGTGGAGATGGAGGAGGAGAAGGTGGAGATGGAGGAGGAGAAGATGTTGTTGGGACCAAGAGTGTGGTGATGAGGACCAGAGGATGGGGTTGAGGACCAGAAGATGGTGATGAGGACCAGAAGATGGGGTTGAGGACCAGAGGATGGTGATGAGGACCAGAGGATGGGGTTGAGGACCAGAAGATGGGGTTGAGGACCAGAGGATGGGGTTGAGGACCAGGAGATGGGGTTGAGGACCAGAAGATGGTGTTGAGGACCAGAAGATGGGGTTGAGGACCAGAAGATGGTGATGAGGACCCGAGGATGGCATTGGAGGAACCCTCCATACTCACCAAACCCAGCGGTGACCTTCGACGGTGCCTTCCCCCGAGGCCACCGGGGCGGTGGGGACCTCCTGTGGTGGACCACCACCTCCTCGTTGGGAGAGGAACTGCGAGAGGAGAGGAACCCGAGGTGACCTCCCCACCCCCATCAGCTCTTGGGGTTCCAGAGGACCTCCAACCCCACCACCGTGACCCCCCCAAAGCCCTTCCCAAGAGGTCCCCGTAGGGAAGTCCTCATCTTCTTCTGTTCTTCTGCTGCTTCTGCAGCCCCAAAACCGCTCTGAGGACCTCAAAGTCCCTTCTCGGTGGTTGCGGAGGCGGTTGAGGTTCTTCACGAGGTCCTCAGGGCCACCAGAAGACACCCGAAGAGCTTTGAAGGCCACGGGAGGGAGCGGAGGGCGTTATCGTGGCCACCGGCATCGAGTTGGTGGCCACTGGCATCGAATTGGTGGCCACCAGCATCAAATCATGGCCTTTGGCATCAAATTGGTGGCCTCCAGCATCGAATTGGTGGCCACCAGCATCAAATCATGGCCGTCAGCATGAAGTTGGTGGCCACCAGCATCAAGTTGGTGGCCACCAGCATCAAATCATGGCCATTGGCATCAGGTTGGTGGCCACCAACATCAAATTGTGGCCATTGGCATCGAGTTGGTGGCCACCAGCATCGAATCGATGACCTTTGGCATCAAATTGGTGGCCACTGGCATCGAGTTGGTGGCCACCAACATCAAATCATGACCATCGGAATCAGATTTGTGGCCACCAACATCAAATTGTGGCCATTGGTATCAAATTGGTGGCCACCAGCATCAAATCATGACCATCAGAATCAGATTTGTGGCCACCAGCATCAAATTGTGGCCATTGGCATCGAGTTGGTGGCCACTGGCATCAAGTTGGTGGCCACCAGCATCAAATCATGGCCATTGGCATCAAGTTGGTGGCCACCAACATCGAATCGATGACCTTTGGCATCAAATTGGTGGCCACCGGCATCAAATCGATGACCTTTGGCATCAAGTTGGTGGCCACCAACATCAAATTGGTGGCCACCAGCATTGAATCAATGACCATTGCCATCAAGTTGGTGGCCACCAGCATCAAATCAATGACCTTTGGCATCAAATTGGTGGCCTCCAGCATCGAATTGGTGGCCACCAGCATCAAATCATGGCCATTGGAATCAAATTTGTGGCCACCAGCATCAAATCGTGGCCATTGGCATCAAGTTGGTGGCCACCAGCATCAAACCATGACCATCGGAATCAGATTTGTGGCCACCAGCATCAAATTGTGGCCATCGGCATCAAGTTGGTGGCCTCCAGCATCGAATTGGTGGCCACCAGCATCAAATCATGGCCATCAGAATCAGATTTGTGGCCACCAACATCAAATCATGGCCACTGGCATCAAGTTGGTGGCCACCAGGATCAAATCATGGCCATTGGCATCAGATTTGTGGCCACCAACATCAAATCGTGGCCATTGGCATCAAGTTGGTGGCCACCAGCATCAATCATGACCATCAGCATGAAGTTGGTGGCCACCGGGATCAAGTTGGTGGCCTCCAGCATTGAATCATGACCATCAGCATCAAATTGGTGGCCACCAACATCAAATCGATGACCTTTGGCATCGAGTTGGTGGCCACCAGCATCAATTCGTGACCATTGCCATCAAATTGGTGGCCACCAACATCGAATCGTGGCCGTCAGCATCAAGTTGGTGGCCACCAACATCAAATCGATGACCATTGGCATCAAGTTGGTGGCCACCAGCATCGAGTTGGTGGCCACCAGCATCAAATCATGACCATCGGAATCAGATTTGTGGCCACCAACATCAAATCATGACCTTTGGCATCAAATTGATGGACACCATCACCAAATCATGGCCGTCAGCATGAAGTTGGTGGCCACTGGCATCAAGTTGGTGGCCACCAGCATTGAATTGGTGGCCACCAGCATCAAATCATGACCATCAGAATCAGATTTGTGGCCACCAGCATCTAATTGATGACCTTTGGCATCAAGTTGGTGGCCTCCAGCATTGAATCATGAACTTTGGCATCAAGTTGGTGGCCACCAACATCAAATCATGACCATCAGAATCAGATTTGTGGCCACCAACATCAAATCATGGCCATTGGCATCAAGTTGGTGGCCACCAACATCAAATCATGGCCACCAGCATGAAGTTGGTGGCCTCCAGCATCGAATTGGTGGCCACCAACATCAAACCATGACCATCGCCATCAAGTTGGTGGCCACCATCCTCAAACCGGTGGCCCCCCTGGAGCCGGAGGGGCCGTTCCCACCTCCCCATGGTTCCCACCTGAGGTCCTCCCCGGCTCTCCTCACCTCCTGAGGGTCATTGTCCGGGGGGGGACCTGCGGTGGCCCTTGGGGCAACGGAGGACCTTTGGCTTCCAAGTGGCGCCTCTTGGCCGGCAACGGTGGCCTCTTCGTGGTGGCCTCTAAGGGCTTCTCAACCCATGGTGGCATCTCCAGAGGGTTCTGAGGAGCAGACGGTGACCTCTTTGTGGTCTCCTCTAAGGGCTTCTCAACCCGTGGTGGCATCTCCAGAGGGTTCTGAGGAGCAGACGATGACCTCTTTGTGGTCTCCTCTAAGGGCTTCTCAACCCGTGGTGGCATCTCCAGAGGGTTCTGAGGAGCAGGCGGTGACCTCTTTGTGGTCTCCTCTAAGGGCTTCTCAACCCGTGGTGGCATCTCCAGAGGGTTCTGAGGAGCACACGGTGACCTCTTTGTGGTCTCCTCTAAGGGCTTCTCAACCCGTGGTGGCATCTCCAGAGGGTTCTGAGGAGCACACGGTGACCTCTTTGTGGTCCGTGGTGGCATCTCCAGAGGGTTCTGAGGAGCAGACGATGACCTCTTTGTGGTCTCCTCTAAGGGCTTCTCAACCCGTGGTGGCATCTCCAGAGGGTTCTGAGGAGCAGACGGTGACCTCTTTGTGGTCTCCTCTAAGGGCTTCTCAACCCGTGGTGGCATCTCCGGAGGGTTCTGAGGAGCAGGCGGTGACCTCTTTGTGGTCTCCTCTAAGGGCTTCTCAACCCGTGGTGGCATCTCCAGAGGGTTCTGAGGAGCAGACGTTGACCTCTTTGTGGTCTCCTCTAAGGGCTTCTCAACCCGTGGTGGCATCTCCAGAGGGTTCTGAGGAGCAGACGATGACCTCTTTGTGGTCCATGGTGGCATCTCCAGAGGGTTCTGAGGAGCAGGCGGTGACCTCTTTGTGGTCTCCTCTAAGGGCTTCTCAACCCGTGGTGGCATCTCCAGAGGGTTCTGAGGAGCAGACGATGACCTCTTTGTGGTCCATGGTGGCATCTCCAGAGGGTTCTGAGGAGCAGACGATGACCTCTTTGTGGTCTCCTCTAAGGGCTTCTCAACCCGTGGTGGCATCTCCAGAGGGTTCTGAGGAGCAGGCGGTGACCTCTTTGTGGTCCGTGGTGGCATCTCCAGAGGGTTCTGAGGAGCAGGAGGTGATCCAAACGGTGTTGGAGAAGAGGAGAACCTCACAGGAGGTCTACATCCCACCCGAGGTGGAATGGGTGGTGGGATGCGAGCGATGGACCCCTCTTGGTCCACCTCCACCGTGGGTGGAAGCTCCTCCGCGAGGTCCTCGGTGGAGGTGGGACGGAAGCGGTGGCTCTTGAAGGGAAGAGGTTTCCTCGGAGAACCTTTGGTGGTCTCCAACGAAGCTTCTGAGAAGGTTTTTTGAAGGCCCCCGAGGATGCGACGGCGGTGGCCGGGCAGAAGAACCCCGAGGTGGGTGAGGACCTCATCGCTCAACGCCCGACAGTCCCCCACGGTCCATAGGTCCTCGTGGTGGAAGGTCTCCACGTACTGCTCCAGGTGAAGAGCTGCCAACCAGGAGGACACCGGCATGGTCTTCTCCTCCTCCTCCATGGTGGTGGTGGTGGTGGACCTCTCAGAACATCTCCAGAAGGTCAGGAGGACATCAGGACCTGCAGGTGGGTGAGAAGATGGGTGAGAAGCAATGGTTGAAGGCCAAACCGTGACCTTCCATGGAATGAGGAGGTGGATGGGACCTCCAAGTCCACCCCTTTCCATCTCCACCACCTCTCGTTCCATGAAGAACGTGGCCTTCAACACCTCCAAAGATGGAGAATTGACTTCTCCGGGTAACCAAATGGCCTGAAAGCTCCTCTGGAATCTCCTGGAACCTTCTGGAAGGTCTCCATGGAATCTTCTCCTGATAACAAACCACCTCTCCAGGTTCTCCAGAAGGTTCTCCAACCTTCAAATCATCTCGGTGATCTCCACCGGCTTCACCTCAACGTCTCCGTGATGTCCTTCCTGAGCTGAGGACTCCACCAGAGAATTCCAGGTGGGACCTCACCAGGGAGCGGTGGAGAACCTCCACCTTCACCCTATGGCTTTGGTGGTCCTCATGTCCTTCTCCTCAGGGTTGATCTCCATCCATGGTCCATCCGGGGGGGCTCAATCCACCACCTCCAGACCACCAGAGCTGAGGAGAAGGAGAGGACGGGAGGTGGGGGGACCTCACGGGGGTGGTAGAACATCCATCCCACGTCCCATCTCCACCCAAGGAGGTCCAAGAAGGAGAAACCGGAGGTCCTCACCACCACCGGTGACCTCAGATGGACTTCTGGAAGGGTTCTTTGAGGCGTTTTGAGGTCTACGGAGAAGATCCACGTTGGGATCTCCACGTTGGAGATCTCCACCTTGGGAAGAACCCAAGGAGGTCCAAGAAGGAGAAACCGGAGGTCCTCACCACCACCGGTGACCTCAGATGGACTTCTGGAAGGGTTCTTTGAGGCCTTTTGAGGTCTACGGAGAAGATCCACGTTGGGATCTCCACGTTGGGATATCCACGGTGGAGATCTCCACGTTGGGAAGAACCCAATGAGGTCCAAGAAGGAGAAACCGAGGTCCTCAGCACCACCGGTGACCGGTCCTCAGATGGACTTCTGGAAGGGTTCTTTGAGGCCTTTTGAGGTCTATAGAAGATCCACGTTGGGATCTCCACGTTGGATCTCCACGGTGGAGATCTCCATGGTGGGAAGAACCCAAGGAGGTCCAAGAAGGAGAAACCGGAGGTCCTCAGCACCACCGGTGACCTCGGATGGACTTCTGGAAGGGTTCTTTGAGGCCTTTTGAGGTATAGAAGATCCACGTTGGGATCTCCACGTTGGGATCTCCACGGTGGAGATCTCCACATTGGGAAGAACCCAAGAGGTCCAAGAAGGAGAGGGAGGTGATGGATGATTCTGGAAGGGAGGCCTTTTGAGATGGAGATGTGGGATGGGGAAGATGAGGAGATGGGATGGAGATGGAGATGGAGATGGAGGTGGAAGAGATGGAGATGGAGGAGATGGAGAAGATGGAGATGGAGGAGATGGAGATGGAGGAGATGGAGATGGAGATGGAGATGGAGAAGATGGAGATGAGATGGAGGAGATGAGATGGAGGAGATGGAGATGGAGGAGAAGGAGATGGAGGAGATGATATGGAGGTGGAGGAGATGGAAGAGATGGAGGAGATGGAGATGGAGGACATGGAGGAGGTGGAGGAGATGGAGGTGGTGGAGATGGAGGAGATGGAGATGGAGGTGATGGAGATGGAGATGGAGGAGACGGAGGAGATGGAGGAGATGGAGATGGAGGAGATGGAGGAGGTGGAGGAGATGGAGGAGATGGGGATGGAGATGGAGATGGAGGAGATGGAGATGGAGATGGAGAAGATGGAGGAGGTGGAGGAGATGGAGGAGATGGAGGAGATGGAGGAGGTGGAGGAGGTGGAGATGGAGGAGATGGAGGTGATGGAGATGGAGGAGATGGAGGAGATGGAGATGGAGGAGATGGAGGAGGTGGAGGAGATGGAGATGGAGGTGATGGAGATGGAGGTGATGGAGATGGAGGAGATGGAGGAGATGGAGATGGAGGACATGGAGGAGGTGGAGGAGATGGAGATGGAGGAGATGGAGATGAAGATGAGGATGGAGATGGAGATGGAGATGAGATGGAGATGGAGGAGATGGAGGAGATGGAGAAGATGGAGATGGAGGAGGTGGAAGAGGTGGAGGAGATGGAGATGGAGATGGAGGTGATGGAGATGGAGGAGATGGAGGTGACGGAGATGGAGGAGATGGAGATGGAAGAGATGGGGATGGAGATGGAGATGGAGATGGAGATGGAGATGAGATGGAGGAGATGGAGGAGATGGAGATGGAGATGGAGATGATGGAGATGGAGGAGGTGGAGATGGAGGAGGTGGAGGAGGTGGAGGTGATGGAGATGGAGGAGATGGAGGTGGAGGAGATGGAGATGGAGGAGATGGAGATGGGCTCCCGACACTCACAACCACTTCTCCCGCCATCTTGGTGGCCACAAAACACCGAGTGGTGGCCACCAGGAGCCCTTTCGTCTCCCAACCGCCCTCTCGATGCCTCCACCCCCACCGGTGGTTCCTCTTTCCCCCTCTTCCGGATGTCATTAACGAAGAAGACCTCGTTAACGACCACCACCTCGTTAAGGTCCCCCCCTCCCCCTCCCTTTGGCTCTACCGAAGTGGTCCACTTGCCCCAAAGTGGTCTCCGGTGGCCCCTAAGGACCTCCTGAAGGACCTCTCGGAGATGTTCCTCCACCCACGGATGAACTTCCGGATGAACCCCAACGGAGGGGGAAGGGCTTCGAGGAGGAAGGAGGAAGGAAGGGGTGGGGGTGGACCACCAATTGGAGGGTTGGGAGAAGCCGTGGGCCACCAAAAGCCAACGTGTGGCCACCAGGGAGGGAATAAGGGAGAGGGTGGGTGGTGGCCACATCTCCACCGCTTTGAGGTCCCCTGGGAAGAAATGGGGTTGGAGGACACGGAGAAGGGTGTGGGGGTCAAGGGGTGAAGGGTGGGGAGAGCGGTGGCCACCGGGAGCCAAAGTGTGGCCACCAAAAGCCAATGTGTGGCCACCAATGAGGAGTAAGGGAGAGGTTGGGTGGTGGCCACATCTCCACCGCTTTGAGGTCCCCTGGGGAGAAATGGGGTTGGAGGACACGGAGAAGGGTGTGGGGGTCAAGGGGTGAAGGGTGGGGAGAGCGGTGGCCACCGGGAGCCAAAGTGTGGCCACCAAAAGCCAACGCGTGGCCACCAGGGAGGAGTAAGGGAGAGGGTGGGTGGTGGCCACATCTCCACCGCTTTGAGGTCCCCATGGGGAGAAATGGGGTTGGAGGACACAGAGAAGGGTGTGGGGGTCAAGGGGTGAAGGGTGGGGAGAGCGGTGGCCACCGGGAGCCAAAGTGTGGCCACCAAAAGCCAACGTGTGGCCACCAGGAGGGAATAAGGGAGAGGTTGGGTGGTGGCCACATCTCCACCGCTTTGAGGTCCCCTGGGGAGAAATGGGGTTGGAGGACACAGAGAGGGGTGTGGGGGTCAAGGGGTGAAGGGTGGGGAGGGCGGTGGCCACCGGGAGCTGAGATGTGGCCACCAAAAGCCAACGTGTGGCCACCAGGGAGGAGTAAGGGAGAGGGTGGGTGGTGGCCACATCTCCACCGCTTTGAGGTCCCCATGGGGAGAAATGGGGTTGGAGGACACAGAGGAGGGTGTGGGGGTCAAGGGGTGAAGGGTGGGGAGAGCGGTGGCCACCGGGAGCCAAAGTGTGGCCACCAAAAGCCAACGTGTGGCCACCAATGAGGAATAAGGGAGAAGGTGGGTGGTGGCCACATCTCCACCGCTTTGAGGTCCCCTGGGGAGAAATGGGGTTGGAGGACACAGGAGGCAGTGGTGTGGGGGGTCAAGTGGGTGAAGGGTGGGGAGAGCGGTGGCCACCGGGAGCCAAAGTGTGGCCACCAAAAAGCAATGTGTGGCCACCAATGAGGAAGTAAGGGAGAGGTTGGGTGGTGGCCACATCTCCACCGCTTTGAGGTCCCCTGGGGAGAAATGGGGTTGGAGGACACGGAGAAGGGTGTGGGGGTCAAGGGGTGAGGGTGGGGAGAGCGGTGGCCACCGGGAGCCAAAGTGTGGCACCAAAAGCCAACGTGTGGCCACCAGGAGGGAATAAGGGAGGGGTTGGATGGTGGCCACATCTCCACCGCTTTGAGGTCCATGGGGAGAAATGGGGTTGGAGGACACGGAGAAGGGTGTGGGGGTCAAGGGGTGAAGGGTGGGGAGGGCGGTGGCCACCGGGAGCCAAAGTGTGGCCACCAAAAGCCAACGTGTGGCCACCAGGGAGGAGTAAGGGAGAGGGTGGGTGGTGGCCACATCTCCACCGCTTTGAGGTCCCCTGGGGAGAAATGGGGTTGGAGGACACGGAGAAGGGTGTGGGGGTCAAGGGGTGAAGGGTGGGGAGAGAGCGGTGGCCACCGGGAGCCAAAGTGTGGCCACCAAAAGCCAACGTGTGGCCACCAGGGAGGAGTAAAGGAGAGGGTGGGTGGTGGCCACATCTCCACCGCTTTGAGGTCCCCTGGGGAGAAATGGGGTTGGAGGACACAGAGAAGGGTGTGGGGGTCAAGGGGTGAAGGGTGGGGAGAGCGGTGGCCACCGGGAGCCAAAGTGTGGCCACCAAAAGCCAACGTGTGGCCACCAGGAGGAGTAAAGGAGAGGGTGGGTGGTGGCCACATCTCCACCGCTTTGAGGTCCATGGGGAGAAATGGGGTTGGAGGACACGGAGAAGGGTGTGGGGGTCGAGGGGTGAAGGGTGGGGAGAGCGGTGGCCACCGGGAGCCAAAGTGTGGCCACCAAAAGCCAACGTGTGGCCACCAATGAGGAATAAGGGAGAAGGTGGGTGGTGGCCACATCTCCACCGCTTTGAGGTCCCCTGGGGAGAAATGGGGTTGTCCTTAAGGACCCAAAATCTCCATAAATAATGCGATTAATAGAGGAAATATCGCGATTAATAACTGAATCGGTCCATAAATGGCCCCAATATCGTGATTAATCGGTCAAATATGGCGATTAATAACATTAATAGTGCCATTAATAACCCAATATTGCTATAAATAGCCCCAAATCGGCCAAAAATAGACCAAATAATGCTATTAATAACCAAATATCGCTATGAATGACCCCAAGATCGTGATAAATAGAGGAAATATCGTGATTAATAACCGATTCGGTCCATAAATGACCCCAAAATCACGATTAATCGGTCAAATATGGCGATTAATAACATTAATAGTGCCATTAATAACCCAATATTGCTATAAATAGCCCAATATTAACCAAAAATAGACCAAATAATGCTATTAATAAGCAAATATCGCTATGAATGACCCCAATATCGTGATAAATAGAGGAAATATCGTGATTAATAACCCTAATAGTGCCATTAATAGCCCAATATTGCTATAAATAGCCCAAAATCAGCAAAAAATAGACCAAATAATGCTATTAATAACCAAATATCGCTATGAATGACCCCAAGATCGTGATAATTAGAGGAAATATCGTGATTAATAACCAAATCGGTCCATAAATGGCCCCAAAATAATGATTAATAGGTGAAATATGGCGATTAATAACACTAATAGTGCCATTAATAACCCAATATTGCTATAAATAGCCCAAAATTAGCCAAAAATAGACCAAATAATACTATTAATAACCAAATATCGCTATGAATGACCCCACGATCACGATAAATAGAGGAAATATCGCGATTAATAACCAAATCGGTCCATAAATGGCCCCAAAATCACGATTAATCGGTCAAATATGGCGATTAATAACGCTAATAGTGCCATTAATAACCCAATATTGCTATAAATAGCCCAATATTAACCAAAAATAGACCAAATAATGCTATTAATAACCAAATATCGCTATGAATGACCCCAATATCGTGATAAATAGATCAAATATCGCTATTAATAACGCTAATATTGCCATTAATAGCCCAACATTGCTATAAATACCCCAATATCGGCAAAAAATAGACCAAATAACGCTATTAATAACCAAATATCGCTATGAATGACCCCAATATCGTGATAAATAGAACAAATATCGTGATTAATAATCAAATCGGTCCATAAATGACCCCAAAATAATGATTAATAACCCTAATAGTGCCATTAATAACCCAATATTGCTATAAATAGCCCAATATCGGCAAAAAATAGACCAAATAATGCTATTAATAACCAAATATCGCTATGAATGACCCCAATATCACGATAAATAGAGGAAATATGGCGATTAATAACCCTAATAGTGCCATTAATAACCCAATATTGCTATAAATAGCCCAATATTAGCAAAAAATAGACCAAATAATACTATTAATAACCAAATATCGCTATGAATGACCCCACGATCGTGATAAATAGAGGAAATATCGTGATTAATAACCAAATCAGTCCATAAATGACCCCAAAATAATGATTAATAGGTGAAATATGGCGATTAATAACCCTAATAGTGCCATTAATAACCCAATATTGCTATAAATAGCCCAATATCGGCAAAAAATAGACCGAATAATACTATTAATAATGAAATTGGTCCATAAATGACCCAAAAATCACAATAAATAGATCAAATATGGCGATTAATAACACTAATAGTGCCATTAATAACCCAATATTGCTATAAATAGCCCAATATCAGCAAAAAATAGACCAAATAATACTATTAATAAATACCGCTATTAATCACCCAAATATCGCTATTAATCCCTCAATATCGCTATTAATCACCCAAATATCGCTATGAATCACCCAAATATCACTATCAATACCCAAATATCGCTATTAATCCCCAAATATCGCTATTAATCCCTCAATATCGCTAATAATCACCCAACTATCGCTATTAATCCTGCAAATACCGCTATTAATCACCCAAATATCGCTATTAATCCCTCAATATCGCTATTAATCACCCAAATATCGCTATTAATGACCCAAATATCGCTATTAATCCCCAAATATCGCTATTGATCACCCAAATATCACTATTAATGACCCAAATACCGCTATTAATCACCCAACTATCGCTATTAATCCCTCAATATCGCTATTAATCACCCAACTATCGCTATTAATCACCCAAATATCGCTATTAATCACCCAAATATCGCTATTAATCCCCCAAATATCGCTATTAATCACCCAACTATCGCTATTAATCCTCAATATCATTATTAATCACCCAAATATCGCTATTAATCACCCAAATATCGCTAATAATGACCCAACTATTGCTATTAATCCCTCAATATCGCTATTAATCACCCAAATATCACTATTAATTACCAAATATTGCTATTAATCCCCAAAATATCGCTATTAATCCCCGAATATCGCTATTAATACTCAAATATCGCTATTAATCACCCAAATATCACTATTAATGACCCAAATACCGCTATTAATCACCCAACTATCGCTATTAATCACCCAAATATCGCTATTAATCACCCAAATATCGCTATTAATGACCCAACTATCGCTATTAATCCCTCAATATCGCTATTAATCACCCAAATATCGCTATTAATCCCCCAAATATCACTATTAATGACCCAACTATCGCTATTAATCCCCCAAATATCACTATTAATCACCCAACTATCGCTATTAATCCCCCAAATATCACTATTAATCACCCAAATATCGCTATTAATCACCCAAATATCGCTATCAATACCCAAATATCGCTATTAATCACCCAACTATTGCTATTAATCACCCAAATATCGCTATTAATCCCCAAATATCGCTATTAATCACCCAACAATCGCTATTAATCCCTCAATATCATTATTAATCACCCAAATATCGCTATTAATCACCCAAATATCGCTAATAATGACCCAACTATTGCTATTAATCCCTCAATATCGCTATTAATCACCCAAATATCACTATTAATTACCCAAATATTGCTATTAATCCCCAAAATATCGCTATTAATCCCCGAATATCGCTATTAATACCCAAATATCGCTATTAATCACCCAAATATCGCTAATATGACCCAACTATCGCTATTAATCCCTCAACTATCGCTATTAATCCCCCAAATATCGCTAATAATCCCCCAATATCGCTATTAATCACTCAACTATCGCTATTAATCCCTCAATATCGCTATTAATCCCCCAAATATCGCTATTAATCACCCAAATATCGCTATTAATCACCCAACTATCGCTATTAATCACCCAAATATCGCTATTAATCACCCAAATATCGCTATTAATCCCTCAATATCGCTATTAATCACCCAAATATCGCTATTAATCCCCCAAAATCGCTATTAATCACCCAAATATTGCTATTAATCACCCAACTATCAGTATTAATGACCCAACTATCGCTATTAATCCCTCAATATCGCTATTAATCCCCCAAATATCACTATTAATCACCCAAATATCGCTATTAATCCCCCAAATATCGCTATTAATCCCCCAACTATCGCGATCCTTGGCCCCATTCCGGCCGCTCTCACCCCGCTATCCCATTCCGAATCCGAGGATACCCTAATCTTGAGGTCATTACCGGCACCATTCCCGCTTCCAGGGAGCCGGAACGGAGCCGGAACCGATCCGGAACCGATCCGGAACCGGAGAGGAGGAGGGGGAGGGGGAGGGGGAGGAGAGGCCGAAGGCGTCGGATCCCGGTCGGAATGTTGGCCGCCGTCCCGGGAATGTTGGCGCGAGGCCCAGCGATGCCGACGGCGTTGGTTGGTGGCGGAACTGGGGCAGAGAGGGGCGGGGCCCGAGCCACTGGGGAGAACTGGGATGGACTGGGATGGACTGGGATGGAGATAAAATGGACTGGGATGGACTGGGATGGACTGGGATGGAGATAAAATGGACTGGGATGGACTGGGATGGACTGGGATGGAGATAAAATGGACTGGGATGGACTGGGATGGACTGGGATGGAGATGGGATGGACTGGGAGGGACTGGGATGGACTGGGAGGGACTGGGATGGACTGGGATGGAGATAAAATGGACTGGGAGGGACTGGGATGGACTGGGATGGAGATGGGATGGAGATGGGGTGGACTGGGAGGGACTGGGATGGACTGGGATGGAGATAAAATGGACTGGGATGGACTGGGATGGACTGGGATTGACATGGGATGGACTGGGATTGAGCTGGGATGGACTGGGAGGAACTGGGATGGACTGGGATTGAGCTGGGATGGACTGGGATTGAGATAAAATGGACTGGAAGGAACTGGGATGGACTGGGATTCTGCTGGAATGAACTGGGATGGACTGGGATTGAGATAAAATGGACTGGAAGGAACTGGGATGGACTGGGATTGTGCTGGGATGGACTGGGATGGACTGGGATTGAGATAAAATGGACTGGAATGAACTGGGATGGACTGGGATTGAGATGGGGTGGACTGGAATGGACTGGGATGGACTGGGATTGAGATGGGGTGGACTGGGATGGACTGGGATGGACTGGGATGGACTGGGATTGAGATAAAATGGACTGGAAGGAACTGGGATTGTGCTGGGATGGACTGGGATTGAGATGGGGTGGACTGGGATTGAGCTGGGATGGACTGGGATGGACTGGGATTGTGCTGGGATGGACTGGGATGGAGATAAAATGGACTGGGATTGTGCTGGGATGGACTGGGATTGAGCTGGGATGGACTGGGATGGACTGGGATGGAGATGGGATGGACTGGGATTGAGATGGGGTGGACTGGGATGGACTGGGATTGACTGGGATTGAGATGGGATGGACTGGGATGGACTGGGATGGACTGGGATTGAGATAAAATGGACTGGAAGGAACTGGGATGGACTGGGATTGAGATGGGATGGACTGGGATTGAGCTGGGATGGACTGGGATGGACTGGGATGGACTGGGATTGACTGGGATTGAGATAGGATGGACTGGAAGGAACTGGGATGGACTGGGATTGTGCTGGGATGGACTGGGATTGTGCTGGGATGGACTGGAAGGAACTGGGATGGACTGGGATTGAACTGGGGCGTACTGGGATTGAACTGGGATATACTGGGATTGAGCTGGGTTATACTGGGGGGAGCTGAGGCATACTGGGACTGAACTGGGATATCCTAGGACTGAACTGGAGCATACTGGGATGGACTGGGATTGAACTGGGGCGTACTGGGATTGAACTGGGGCATAGTGGGACTGAACTGGGATATCCTAGGACTGAACTGGAGCATACTGGGATGTACTGGGATTGAACTGGGGCATAGTGGGACTGAACTGGGATATCCTAGGACTGAACTGGAGCATACTGGGATGGAAGTGGGATGTACTGGGGTGAACTGGGATGTACTGGGATTGAGCTGGAGAGCACTGGGACTGAACTGGGGCATACTGGGGTAAACTGGGGCGTACTGGGATTGAACTGGGGCATACTGGGACTGAACGGGGATCTTCTAGGACTGAACTGGAGCATACTGGGATGGGAGTGGGATGTACTGGGGTGAACTGGGATGTACTGGGATTGAACTGGAGAGCACCGAGACTGAACTGGGGCGTACTGGGATTGAGCTGGAAAGCACTGGGACTGAACTGGGGCATACTGGGGTGAACTGGGATGTGCTGGAACTGAACTGGGGTGAACTGGGAGGGAACTGGGGAGCACTGGGATTGAACTGGGGGGAACTGGGACTGAACTGGGGAGCACTGGAACAGAACTGGGCTATACTGGGACAGAAGTGGGGAGTACGTGGATTGAACTGGGGCGTACTGGGACTGAACTGGGGCGTACTGGGGTGAACTGGGATGTACTGGGGAGCACTAGGATTGAACTGGGGCATACTGGGGTTGAACTGGGAAGCAATGGGACTGAACTGGGGAGTACTGGGGAGCACTGGGATTGAACTGGGGAGTACTGGGGAGCACTGGGATTGAACTGGGATGAATCAGCATCAAACTGGGTCATACTGGGGATCACTGGGGTTGAACTGGGTCGTACTGGGGTGAACTGGTGTGTACTGGGACTGAACTGGGATGTGTTGGGATTGAACTGGGGTGAACTGGGATGGAACTGGGGAGCACTGTGGTGAACTGGGGAGCACTGGGATTGAACTGGGTCATACTGGGGTGAACTGGTGTGTACTGGGGTTGTACTGGGTCATACTGGGTCATACTGGTTTGTACTGGGACGGAACTGGGATGAGCTGGGATTGAAGTGGGATGAACTGGGATGGAACTGGGGAGCACTGGGGTTGAACTGGGTCATACTGGTGTGTACTGGGACTGAACTGGGATGTGTTGGGATTGAACTGGGGAGCACTGGGATTGAACTGGGGAGCACTGGGATTGAACTGGGTCATACTGGGGTGAACTGGTGTGTACTGGGACGGAACTGGGATGAGCTGGGATTGAACTGGAATGAACTGGGATGGAACTGGGGAGTACTGGGGTTGAACTGGGCCATACTGGTGTGTACTGGGACTGAACTGGGATGTGCTGGGATTGAAGTGGGGTGAACTGGGATGGAACTGGGGAGCACTGGGGTTGAACTGGGCCATACTGGGGTGAACTGGTGTGTACTGGGACTGAACTGGGGAGCACTGGGATTGAACTGGGGAGCACTGGGATTGAACTGGGGAGCACTGGGGTTGAACTGGGCCATACTGGGGTGAACTGGGACTGAGCTGGGATGTGCTGGGATTGAACTGGGGTGAACTGGGATGGAACTGGGGAGCACTGGGATTGAACTGGGTCATACTGGGGTGAACTGGTGTGTACTGGGACGGAACTGGGATGTGCTGGGATTGAAGTGGGGTGAACTGGGATGGAACTGGGGAGCACTGGGGTTGAACTGGGGGGAACTGGGACTGAACTGGAGGTACTTGGACGGAACTGGGGAGCACTGGAACAGAACTGGGCTATACTGGGACAGAAGTGGGGAGTACGTGGATTGAACTGGGGCGTACTGGGACTGAACTGGGGCGTACTGGGGTGAACTGGGATGTACTGGGGAGCACTAGGATTGAACTGGGGCATACTGGGGAGAACTGGGGAGCACTGGGACTGAACTGGGGAGCACTGGGATTGAACTGGGGCATACTGGGATTGAACTGGGAAGCAATGGGACTGAACTGGGGAGTACTGGGGAGCACTGGGATTGAACTGGGATGAATCAGCATCGAACTGGGTCATACTGGGGATCACTGGGGTTGAACTGGGTCATACTGGGGTGAACTGGTGTGTACTGGGACTGAACTGGGATGTGTTGGGATTGAACTGGGGTGAACTGGGATTGAACTGGGGAGCACTGTGGTGAACTGGGGAGCACTGGGATTGAACTGGGTCATACTGGGGTGAACTGGTGTGTACTGGGACGGAACTGGGATGAGCTGGGATTGAACTGGAATGAACTGGGATGGAACTGGGGAGCACTGGGATTGAACTGGGTCATACTGGTGTGTACTGGGACTGAACTGGGATGAGCTGGGATTGAACTGGGGTGAACTGGGATGGAACTGGGGAGCACTGGGATTGAACTGGGCCATACTGGGGTGAACTGGGGAGCACTGGGGTTGAACTGGGCCATACTGGGGTGAACCTCCAGAACATCTGGAGAGGGGCGGAGCCCTCTGAGAACCTCCGGAACACTGCAAGGTCCTCCTGAGAAGGTCCCACCTCCTTCTGAGAAGGTCCCACCTCCTCCTGAGAAGGTCCCACCTCCTCCTGAGAAGGTCCCACCTCCTCCTGAGAAGGTCCCACCTCCTCCTGAGAAGGTCCCACCTCCTCCTGAGAAGGTCCCACCTCCTCCTGAGAAGGTCCCACCTCCTCCTGAGAAGGTCCCACCTCATTCTGAGAAGGTCCCACCTCCTCCTGAGAAGGTCCCACCTCCTTCTGAGAAGGTCCCACCTCATTCTGAGAAGGTCCCACCTCATCCTGAGAAGGTCCCACCTCCTCCTGAGAAGGCCCCACCTCCTCCTGAGAAGGTCCCACCTCCTCCTGAGAAGGTCCCACCTCCTTCTGGGAGGTTCTCACCCCCATTTCAAGGTCCCACCTCCTCCTGAGAAGGTCCCACCTCACTTTGAGAAGGTCCCACCTCCTCCTGAGAAGGTCCCACCTCCTTCTGAGAAGGTCCCACCTCCTCCTGAGAAGGTCCCACCTCCTCCTGAGAAGGTCCCACCTCCTCCTGAGAAGGTCCCACCTCCTTCTGAGAAGGTCCCACCTCACTTTGAGAAGGTCCCACCTCCTTCTGAGAAGGTCCCACCTCCTTCTGGGAGGTTCTCACCCCCATTTCAAGGTCCCACCTCCTCCTGAGAAGGTCCCACCTCCTTCCGAGAAGGTCCCACCTCCTCCTGAGAAGGTCCCACCTCCTTCTGAGAAGGTCCCACCTCCTCCTGAGAAGGTCCCACCTCCTTCTGGGAGGTTCTCACCCCCATTTCAAGGTCCCACCTCCTTCCGAGAAGGTCCCACCTCACTTTGAGCAGTTCCCACCTCCTTCTGAGAAGGTCCCACCTCATTTCCAGAAGGTCCCACCTCCTTTGGAGAAGGTCCCACCTCATCCTGAGAAGGTCCCACCTCCTTCTGAGAAGGTCCCACCTCACTTTGAGCAGTTCCCACCTCTTTCTGGGAGGTTCTCACCCCCATTTCAAGGTCCCACCTCCTCCTGAGAAGGTCCCACCTCCTCCTGAGAAGGTCCCACCTCCTCCTGAGAAGGTCCCACCTCCTCCTGAGAAGGTCCCACCTCCTCCTGAGAAGGTCCCACCTCATCCTGAGAAGGTCCCACCTCACTTTGAGAAGTTCCCACCTCATTCCAAGAAGGTCCCACCTCCTTCTGAGAAGGTCCCACCTCATCCTGAGAAGGTCCCACCTCATCCTGAGAAGGTCCCACCTCCTCCTGAGAAGGTCCCACCTCACTTTGAGAAGGTCCCACCTCACTTTGAGAAGGTCCCACCTCCTCCTGAGAAGGTCCCACCTCCTTCTGAGAAGGTCCCACCTCCTCCTGAGAAGGTCCCACCTCCTCCTGAGAAGGTCCCACCTCCTCCTGAGAAGGTCCCACCTCCTCCTGAGAAGGTCCCACCTCACCCTGAGAAGGTCCCACCTCCTCCTGAGAAGGTCCCACCTCATCCTGAGAAGGTCCCACCTCCTCCTGAGAAGGTCCCACCTCCTCCTGAGAAGGTCCCACCTCCTTCTGAGAAGGTCCCACCTCCTCCTGAGAAGGTCCCACCTCACCCTGAGAAGGTCCCACCTCCTCCTGAGAAGGTCCCACCTCATCCTGAGAAGGTCCCACCTCCTCCTGAGAAGGTCCCACCTCCTTCTGAGAAGGTCCCACCTCTTGTTGGGAGGTTCTCACCCCCATTTCAAGGTCCCACCTCACTTTGAGAAGGTCCCACCTCCTTCTGAGCAGTTCTCACCTCCTTCTGAGAAGGTCCCACCTCATTTCCAGAAGGTCCCACCTCATTCTGGGAGGTCCTCACCCCCATTTCAAGGTCCCACCTCATTCTGAGAAGGTTCCACCTCCTTTGGAGAAGGTTCCACCTCACTTTGAGAAGGTCCCACCTCCTCCTGAGAAGGTCCCACCTCATTCCAAGAAGGTCCCACCTCATCCTGAGAAGGTCCCACCTCCTCCTGAGAAGGTCCCACCTCCTCCTGAGAAGGTCCCACCTCATCCCGAGAAGGTCCCACCTCCTTCCGAGAAGGTCCCACCTCCTCCTGAGAAGGTCCCACCTCCTTCTGAGAAGGTCCCACCTCCTCCTGAGAAGGTCCCACCTCCTCCTGAGAAGGCCCCACCTCCTCCTGAGAAGGTCCCACCTCCTCCTGAGAAGGTCCCACCTCCTCCTGAGAAGGTCCCACCTCCTCCTGAGAAGGTCCCACCTCCTTCTGAGAAGGTCCCACCTCCTCCTGAGAAGGTCCCACCTCATCCTGAGAAGGTCCCACCTCCTCCTGAGAAGGTCCCACCTCATCCTGAGAAGGTCCCACCTCCTTCTGGGAGGTTCTCACCCCCATTTCAAGGTCCCACCTCACCCTGAGAAGGTCCCACCTCCTCCTGAGAAGGTCCCACCTCCTCCTGAGAAGGTCCCACCTCCTTCTGAGAAGGTCCCACCTCCTTCTGGGAGGTTCTCACCCCCATTTCAAGGTCCCACCTCCTTCTGAGAAGGCCCCACCTCATCCCGAGAAGGTCCCACCTCCTCTGAGAAGGTCCCACCTCCTCCTGAGAAGGCCCCACCTCCTCCTGAGAAGGTCCCACCTCCTCCTGAGAAGGTCCCACGTCCTTCTGGGAGGTTCTCACCCCCCATTTCAAGGTCCCACCTCATTCTGAGAAGGTCCCACCTCCTTCTGAGAGGTCCCACCTTCATCCTGAGAAGGTCCCACCTCCTTCTGAGAAGGTCCCACCTCATTCTGAGAAGGTCCCACCTCATTCTGAGAAGGTCCCACCTCATCCTGAGAAGGTCCCCCCTCATTCCAAGAAGGTCCCACCTCATTTTGAGCATTTCCCACCTCCTTTGGAGAAGGCCCCACCTCATTCGAGAAGGTCCCACCTCCTTCTGGGAGGTTCTCACCCACATTTCAAGGTCCCACCTATCATTCTTGAGAAGGTCCCACCTCACTTTGAGAAGGTCCCACCTCCTCCTGAGAAGGTCCCACCTCCTTCCGAGAAGGTCCCACCTCCTCTGAGAAGGTCCCACCTCCTCCTGAGAAGGTCCCACCTCCTTCTGAGAAGGTCCCACCTCCTCCTGAGAAGGTCCCACCTCCTCTGAGAAGGTCCCAACCTCCTCCTGAGAAGGTCCCACCTCCTTCCGAGAAGGTCCCACCTCCTTCCGAGAAGGTCCCACCTCCTTCCGAGAAGGTCCCAACCTCATCCTGAGAAGGTCCCACCTCCTCCTGTAGAAGGTCCCACCTCATCCTGAGAAGGTCCCCACCTCCTTCTGAGAAGGTCCACCTCCTTCCGAGAAGGTCCCCACCTCCTCCTGAGAAGGTCCCACCTCCTCCTGAGAAGGTCCCCACCTCCTTCTGGAGGTTCTCCACCCCCATTTCAAGGTCCCACCTCACTTTGAGAAGGTCCACCTCATTCTGAGAAGGTTCCCACCTCCTTCTGAGAGGTCCCACCTCCTTCTGGAGGTTACTCACCCCCATTTCAAGGTCCCACCTCACTTTGAGAAGGTCCCCACCCTCATTCTGAGAAGGTCCCACCTCCTTCTGAGAAGGTCCCACCTCATCCTGAGAAGGTCCCACCTCCTCCTGAGAAGGTCCCACCTCCTTCCCGAGAAGGTCCCACCTCACTTTGAGAAGGTCCCACCTCCCTTCTGGGAGGTTCTCACCCCCATTTCAAGGTCCCACCTCATCCTGAGAAGGTCCCACCTCATTCTGGGATGTTCTCACCACCCATTTCAAGGTCCCAACCTCATCCTGAGAAGGTCCCACCTCACCTGAGAAGGTCCCACCTCCTCCTGAGAAAGGTCCCACCTCCTCCTGAGAAGGTCCCACTCCTTCTGAGAAAGTCCCACCTCCTCCTGAGAAGGTCCCCACCTCCTTCTGAGAAGGTCCCACCTCACTCTGAGAAGGTCCCACCTCACTCTGAGAAGGTCCCCACCTCCTCCTGAGAAGGTCCCACCTCCTCCTGAGAAGGTCCCACCTCACTCTGAGAAGGTCCCACCTCACTCTGAGGAAGGTCCCACCTCCTCCTGAGAAGGTCCCACTCCTCCTGAGAAGGTCCCACCTCCTTCTGAGAAGGTCCCACCTCACTTTGAGAAGGTCCCACCTCCTTCTGAGAAGGTCCCACTCATCCTGAGAAGGTCCCACCTCCTTCTGGTGAGGTTCTCAACCCCATTCAAGGTCCCACCTCCTTCCGAGAAGGTCCCACCTCACTTTGAGCAGTTCCCACCTCCTTCTGAGAAGGTCCCACCTCATTTCCAGAAGGTCCCACCTCCTTTGGAGAAGGTCCCACTCCTCCTGAGAAGGTCCCACCTCCTTCTGAGAAGGTCCCACCTCACTTTGAGCAGTTCCCACCTCTTTCTGGAGGTTCTCACCCCATTTCAAGGTCCCCACTCCTCCTGAGAAGGTCCCACCTCACTTTGAGAAGGTCCACCACCGCCTCCTGAGAAGGTCCCACCTCCTCCTGAGAAGGTCCCACCCACTCACTTTAGGACAATTCCACCGCACTTTCCGAGAACCTCAACCTCTTTCTTTTTGGGTGGTGGTGATCTCCACCTCCAGGTGAGCCCCCACAAACCACCTCGAGATGACCACGAGTTGTCCCCCCAAAGGCCACCCAAGAGCTCCAGGAGGTCCTCAGTTGCCACCATCGTCGTCGCTGCCCTCTTCTTTGGCCTCGGCCAAAGCGCTCTCATCGATGTTCTCCAGAGACTCCGCCGTTGGACGGCCAAAGTGGACAACGGCACCGTGGGCAGAAGGTTCTGCTCCGGAAGAGCCACGGTTGAAGGTTGGGTTGTGGTGGGACTTCCACGTTGGGTATTTCAGACACCCTTGTGGAGCTTCTTCAGGGCCTGCAAGGAATGGGGTGGGGTGGGGTGGGAATGGAAGGACCAACGAGGCCCAGGAGAGAAGGTCCAACCCAGGAGAGAAGGAACCGTCTCAGGAACACCAACCCAGGTCCAACCAGGAGAGCAGGAACCATCTCAGAAGACCGAGTTCCACCCAGGAGATCAAGAACCACTCCAGGACCCAACCCAGGAGACCAAAGCCATCTCAGAAGATCAGATCCAACCCAGGAGACCAAGAACCACCTCAGGAAACCCAACCCAGATCCAACCAGGAGAGCAGGAACCACCTCAGGAGACCAAATCCCAACCCAGGAGATCAGGAACCACTCCAGGAACCAAACCCAGGAGACCAAAGTCCATCCCAGGAGACCAAACCCCAACCCAGGAGACGAAGAAACCACCCAGGAACCCAACCCAAGAGACCAAAGTCCAGTCTCAGAAATCAGATCCAACCCAGGAGACCAGAACCACCCAGGAACCCAACCCAGATCCAACCAGGAGACCAAAGTCCACCCCAGGAGACCAAACCCCAACCCAGGAGAGCAAAGTCCATCTCAGAAGATCAGATCCAACCCAGGAGAGCAGGAAAACCACCCCAGGAATCCCAACCCAGATCCAACCAGGAGACCAAGAACCACCCCAGGAACTCAATCTGGGTCCAACCAGGAGAGCAGGAACCACCTCAGGAGACCAAACCCCAACCCAGGAGATCAAACCCCACCCCAGGAGACCAAGAACCACCTCAGGAACCCAATTGAGGTCCAACCAGGAGACCAAAGTCCATCTCAGAAGATCAGATCCAACCCAGGAGACCAAGAACCACCTCAGGAACCCAATCCGGGTCCAACCAGGAGACCAAATCCCAACCCAGGAGACCAAGAACCACCTCAGGAACCCAACCCAGGAGACCAAAGTCCATCTCAGAGGATCAGATCCAACCCAGGAGACAAAGAACCATCTCAGGAACCCAATCCAGATCCAACCAGGAGACCAAAGTCCATCTCAGAAGACAGAGTTCCACCCAGGAGATCAGGAACCACTCCAGGAACCCAACCCAGGTCCAACCAGGAGACCAAGAACCACCCCAGGAGACCAAACCCAACCCAGGAGACCAAGAACCACCCCAGGAGACCAAACCCCAACCCAGGAGACCAAGAACCCACCTCAGGAACCCAACCCAGATCCAACCAGGAGAGCAGGAAACCACCCCAGAAGATCAGAATTAACACAGGAGACCAAGAACCACCTCAGGAACCCAACCCAGATCCACCCAGGAGACCAAGAACCACCTCAGGAGACCAAACCCCAACCCAGGAGATCAGGGAACCACCTCAGGAACCCAATCCATGAGACCAAAGTCCATCTCTGAAGATCAGAATTAACCCAGGAGACAAGAGCCAACCTCAGGAAACCCCAATCTGGGTCCAACCAGGAGACCAAAGTCTATCTCAGAAGACCGAATTCCACCCAGGAGACCAAGAACCACTCCAGGAACCCAACCAGGTCCAACCAGGAGAGCAGGAACCATCTCAGGAGACCAACCCCAAACTCAGGAGACCAAGAACCACCTCAGGAACCCAACCAGGTCCAACCAGGAGACCAAGAACCACCTCAGGAGACCAAACCCCAACCGAGAAGACCAAGAACGACCTCAGGAACCCAACCCAGGTCCACCCAGGAGATCAAAGTCCATCTCAGAAGATCAGATCCACCCAGGAGACCAAGAACCACTCAGGAACTCAACCCAGGTCCAACCAGGAGACAGGAACCATCTCAGAAGATCCGAGTTCCACCCAGGAGATCAGGAACCACTCCAGGAACCCAACCCAGATCCAACCAATGAGAGCAGGGAACCACCCCAGGAGACCAAACCCCAACCCAGGAGACCAAGAACCACCCCAGGAACCCAACCAGGAGACCAAAAACCACCCCAGGAACCCAACCCAGGAGACCAAAGTCCATCTCAGAAGATCAGATCCAACCCAGGAGACCAAGAACCACCCCAGGAACCCAATCCGGGTCCACCCAGGAGACCAAAGTCCATCTCAGAAGACCAAACCCCACCCCAGGAGAGCAAGAACCACCCCAGGAACTCAATCTGGGTCCAACCAGGAGACCAAAGCCCATCTCAGAAGACCGAATTCCACCCCAGGAGACCAAGAACACCTCAGGAACTCAATCCAGGTCCAACCAGGAGACCAAAGGTCCACCCAGGAGACCAAATCCCAACCCAGGAGACCAAGAACCACCTCAGGAACCCAATCCAGGTCCAACCAGGAGAGCAGGAACCACCTCAGGAGACCAAACCCCAACCCAGGAGATCAGGAACCACCTCAGGAACCCAACCCAGGAGACCAAAGTCCATCTCAGAAGATCAGATCCAACCCAGGAGACCAAGAACCACCTCAGGAACCCAACCCAGATCCAACCAGGAGACCAAAGTCCACCTCAGGAGACCAACCCCAACCCAGGAGATGAAGAACCACCTCAGGAACCCAACCCAGGTCCAACCAGGAGACCAAATCCCAACCCAGGAGACCAAACCCCAACCCAGGAGACCAAAAACCACCTCAGGAACCCAACCCAGGAGACCAAAGTCCATCTCAGAAGACCAAACCCCAACCCAGGAGACCAAGAACCACCCCAGGAACCCAACCCAGGTCCAACCAGGAGACCAAGAACCACCCCAGGAGACCAAACCCCAACCCAGGAGACCAAGAACCACCTCAGGAACCCAATCCAGGTCCAACCAGGAGAGCAGGAACCCACCTCAGAAGACCAAACCCCAACCCAGGAGACCAAGAACCACCCCAGGAACCCAACCCAGATCCAACCAGGAGGACCATAGTCCATCTCAGAAGACCAAACCCCACCCCAGGAGACCAAGAACCACCCCAGGAACCCAACCCAGGTCCAACCAGGAGAGCAGGAACCACCTCAGGAGACCAAATCCCAACCCAGGAGATCAGGAACCACTCCAGGAACCCAACCCAGGTCCACCCAGGAGACCAAGGTCCATCTCAGAAGATCAGATCCAACCCAGAAGACCAAGAACCATCTCAGGAACCCAACCCAGATCCAACCAGGAGACCAAAGTCCATCTCAGAAGACCGAATTCCACCCAGGAGATCAGGAATCACTCCAGGAACCCAACCCAGGTCCAACCAGGAGACCAAATCCCAACCCAGGAGACCAAAAACCACCTCAGGAACCCAATCCATGAGACCAAAGTCCGTCTCAGAAGACCAAACCCCAACCCAGGAGACCAAGAACCACCCCAGGAACCCAACCCAGATCCAACCAGGACACCAGGAACCACCTCAGGAGACCAAACCCCAACACAGGAGAGCAGGAACCATCTCAGGAACCCAACCCAGGAGACCAAAGTCCATCTCAGAAGATCAGATCCAACCCAGGAGACCAAGAACCACCTCAGGAACCCAACCCAGGTCCACCCAGGAGACCAAATCCCAACCCAGGAGACCAAGAACCACCTCAGGAACCCAATCCAGGTCCAACCAGGAGAGCAGGAACCACCTCAGGAGACCAAACCCCAACCCAGGAGACCAAGAACCACCTCAGGAACCCAACCCAGGAGACCAAAGTCCATCTCAGAAGATCAGATCCAACCCAGGAGACCAAGAACCACCCCAGGAACCCAACCCAGGAGACCAAAGTCCATCTCAGAAGATCAGATCCAACCCAGGAGACCAAGAACCATCTCAGGAACCCAATCTGGGTCCAACCAGGAGAGCAGGAACCACCTCAGGAGACCAAACCCCAACCCAGGAGATCAGGAACCACCTCAGGAACCCAACCCAGGTCCACCCAGGAGACCAAAGTCCATCTCAGAAGACCGAGTTCCACCCAGGAGATCAGGAACCACTCCAGGAACCCAACCCAAGTCCACCCAGGACACCAAAGTCCATCTCAGGAGATCAGATACAACCCAGGAGACCAAGAACCACCCCAGGAACCCAACCCAGGTCCAACCAGGAGAGCAGGAACCATCTCAGGAGACCCAAACCCCAACCCAGGAGATCAGGAACCACCTCAGGAACCCAACCCAGGAGACCAAAGTCCATCTCAGAAGATCAGATCACCCCAGGAGATCAGGAACCACCTCAGGAACCCAACCCAGATCCAACCAGGAGACCAAAGCCCAACCGAGGAGACCAAGAACCACTCCATGAACCCAACCCAGGAGACCAAAGTCCATCTCAGAAGACCAAACCCCAACCCAGGAGACCAGGAACCACCCCAGGAACCCAACCCAGATCCAACCAGGAGACCAAGAACCACCCCAGGAGACCAAACCCCACCCCAGGAGACCAAGAACCACCCCAGGAGACCAAACCCCCACCCAGGAGACCAAGGACCACCCCACGGAGCCGCAGCCTCACCTTCGGCGCCAGGAACTGAGAGGATTTGTTCACCACCCACTTGGGGAGAGACCCTGTGGAGACACCACAGTGAGGACCCGGAGGGCTCCGACCCTCTCCAGATGTTCCGGAGATCCTCAGAGGGGGCTTTGACCCTCTCCAGATGTTCCGGAGGTTCTCAGAGGGGGCTTTGACCCTCTCCAGATGTTCCGGAGGTTCTCAGAGGGGGCTTTGACCCTCTCCAGATGTTCCGGAGGTTCTCAGAGGGGCTTTGACCCTCTCCAGATGTTCCGGAGGTTCTCAGAGGGGGCTTTGACCCTCTCCAGATGTTCCGGAGGTCCTCAGAGGGGGCTTTGACCCTCTCCAGATGTTCCGGAGGTTCTCAGAGGGGGCTTTGACCCTCTCCAGATGTTCTGGAGGTCCTCAGAGGGGGCTTTGACCCTCTCCAGATGTTCAGGAGGTTCTCAGAGGGGGCTTTGACCCTCTCCAGATGTTCTGGAGGTTCTCAGAGGGGGCTTTGACCCTCTCCAGATGTTCCGGAGGTCCTCAGAGGGGGCTTTGACCCTCTCCAGATGTTCCGGAGGTCCTCAGAGGGGGCTTTGACCCTCTCCAGATGTTCTGGAGGTTCTCAGAGGGGGCTTTGACCCTCTCCAGATGTTCCGGAGGTTCTCAGAGGGGGCTTTGACCCTCTCCAGATGTTCTGGAGGTTCTCAGAAGGGGCTTTGACCCTCTCCAGATGTTCCGGAGGTTCTCAGAGGGGGCTTTGACCCTCTCCAGATGTTCCGGAGGTTCTCAGAGGGGGCTTTGACCCTCTCCAGATGTTCCGGAGGTTCTCAGAGGGGGCTTTGACCCTCTCCAGATGTTCCGGAGGTTCTCAGAGGGGGCTTTGGACCCTCTCCAGATGTTCCGGAGGTTCTCAGAGGGGGCTTTGACCCTCTCCAGATGTTCTGGAGGTTCTCAGAGGGGGCTTTGACCCTCTCCAGATGTTCTGGAGGTTCTCAGAGGGGGCTTTGACCCTCTCCAGATGTTCCGGAGGTTCTCAGAGGGGGCTTTGACCCTCTCCAGATGTTCTGGAGGTTCTCAGAGGGGGCTTTGACCCTCTCCAGATGTTCCGGAGGTTCTCAGAGGGGGCTTTGACCCTCTCCAGATGTTCTGGAGGTTCTCAGAGGGGGCTTTGACCCTCTCCAGATGTTCTGGAGGTTCTCGGGGGGCTTTGACCTCACCTTTGGGGTCCACGTGGGCCACGTAGGTGATGGTGGAGCTCTTCTCTCCCGTCCTTTGGACCAAATACCCCGTCTGGATGGACACCGCTCGGACCATGTCCTTCCGAGGTGGGAACTTCTGCAGGTGGACAACCGGAGGTTGGAGGAGACGGAGTTGGGAGGGGGCGTTTGGGGTCCATAAGGACCTCCAGGGACCTCCAGGAACCTCCAGGGATCTCCAAACCCGCTCCAAAAAAGCCCCTTGAGATGCCTTCAAGGTTCTCCTGAGCGTCGGAGCAACCGTAGAGGAGATCCAGGAGAACCTCAATGTGGGCAATGGGCAAATAGGGCCATCCAGGACCTCTCAGGACCTCCTGGACCACTCAGGACCTCCTCCAAGGACCACCCAGGACCTCCAAGGACCTCCCAGGACCTCCAAGGACCTCCCAGGACCTCCAAGGACCTCCCAGGACCTCCCAGGACCTCAAAGGACCTCCCAGGACCACTCAGGACCTCCTCCAAGGACCACTCAGGACCTCCTCCAAGGACCTCCAAGGACCTCCAAGGACCTCCAAGGACCACCAAAGACCTCCTCCAAGGACCTCCCAGGACCTCCAAGGACCTCAAAGAACCTCCCAGGACCTCCAAGGACCTCCCAGGACCACCCAGGACCTCCTCCAAGGACCACTCAGGACCTCCATGGACCTCCCAGGACCACCAAGGACCTCAAAGAACCTCCCTGGACCACCAAGGACCTCCCAGGACCTCTCAGGACCTCCTCCAAGGACCACTAAGGTCCTCCCAGGACCACCCAGGACCTCCTCCAAGGACCACCCAGGACCTCCAAGGACCACCAAGGACCTCCTCCAAGGACCACCCAGGACCTCCAAGGACCACTCAGGACCCTCCATGGACCTCCCAGGACCACCAAGGACCTCAAAGAACCTCCCTGGACCACCAAGGACCTCCCAGGACCTCTCAGGACCTCCTCCAAGGACCACTAAGGTCCTCCAAGGACCACCCAGGACCTCCCAGGACCTCAAAGAACCTCCAAGGACCTCCAAGGACCACCAAGGACCTCCTCCAAGGACCACTCAGGACCTCCTCCAAGGACCTTCAAGGACCTCCCAGGACCACCAAGGACCACTCAGGACCTCCCAGGACCTCCCAGGACTTTCAAGGACCTCCCAGGACCTCCAAGGACCACTTAGGACCTCCAAGGACCTCCAAGGACCACCCAGGACCTCCAAGGACCTCCAAGGACCTCCTCCAAGGACCACCCAGGACCTCCAAGGACCTCAAAGAACCTCCAAGGACCTCCAAGGGCCTTCAAGGACCTCCAAGGGCCTCCAAGGACCACCAAGGACCACCTCTGAGGACCTCTGAGGACCTCTGAGGACCTCTGAGGACTCACCGGGTGTTTGACCGAGTAGTTCATGATGATGTAATCGTTGTCTGTGGGCAACCAGGAGCGAAGGGTGAGGACATCGCGGTTCTTGAGGGGCTTCGGACACCTCCCTGAGGAGGAGAAGAGCAGAGGAGGACCATGAGGGACCCCTGGGAGATGCCACCACCACCCTGGAGCTCAGAACCCACCTCAGGACCCCCCAAAACCCATCTGGAACTGCTCCTCAGGTGATGTCTATGACTCAGAACCACTTTGGTGGCCACCAAACCCATGGGTGAAGCCACCAGGGAGGAAGAACCCATGGATTGGGAAACCCCCTGGAGATGCCCACCACCCCTCTGGAGCTCAGGACCCACCTCAGGACCCCCTGAAAACCCATCTGGAACTGCTCCTCAGGTGATGTCTACGACTCAGAACCACTTTGGTGGCCACCAAACCCGTGGGTGAAGCCACCAGGGGTGAAGAACCCATGGATTGGGAACCCCCTGGAGATGCCACCACCCCTCTGGAGCTCAGGACCCCACCTCAGGACCCCCCAAAACCCATCTGGAACTGCTCCTCAGGTGATGTCTATGACTCAGAACCACTTTGGTGGCCACCAAACCCATGGGTGAAGCCACCAGGGAGGAAGAACCCATGGATTGGGAACCCCTGGGAGATGCCACCACCCCTCTGGAGCTCAGGACCCACCTCAGGACCCCCCAAAACCCATCTGGAAATGCTCCTCAGGTGGTGTCTACGACTCAGAACCACTTTGGGTGGCCACCAAACCCATGGGTGAAGCCACCAGGGGTGAAGAAACCCATGGATTCAGAACCCCTGGGAGGATGCCACCACCCCTCTGGAGCTCAGGACCCACCTCAGGACCCCCCAAAACCCATCTGGAACTGCTCCTCAGGTGGTGTCCGAGACTCAGAACCACTTTGGTGGCCACCAAACCCATGGGTGAAGCCACCAGGGAGGAAGAACCCATGGATTGGGAACCCTGGGAGATGCCACCACCCCTCTGGAGCTCAGGACCCACCTCAGGACCCCCCAGAACCCATCTGGAACTGCTCCTCAGGTGATGTCCCACGACTCAGAACCACTTTGGTGGCCACGAAACCCATGGGTGAAGCCACCAGGGGTGAAGAACCCATGGATTGGGAACCCCTGGGAGATGCCACCACCCCTCTGGAGCTCAGGACCCACCTCAGGACCCCCCAAAACCCATCTGGAACTGCTCCTCAGGTGGTGTCCGAGACCCAGAACCACTTTGGTGGCCACCAAACCCATGGGTGAAGCCACCAGGGAGGAAGAACCCATGGATTGGGAACCCCTGGGAGATGCCACCACCCCTCTGGAGCTCAGGACCCACCTCAGGACCCCCCAAAACCCATCTGGAACTGCTCCTCAGGTGGTGTCCGAGACTCAGAACCACTTTGGTGGCCACCAAACCCATGGGTGAAGCCACCACGGAGGAAGAACCCATGGATTGGGAACCCCTGGGAGATGCCACCACCCTCTGGAGCTCAGAACCCACCTCAGGACCCCCCAAAACCCATCTGGGAGTGCTCCTCAGGTGATGTCTACGACTCAGAACCACTTTGGTGGCCACCAAAACCCATGGGTGAAGCCACCAGGGAGGAAGAACCCATGGATTGGGAACCCCTGGGAGATGCCACCACGCCCCTGGAGCTCAGGACCCACCTCAGGACCCTCCAAAACCCATCTGGAACTGCTCCTCAGGTGGTGTCTACAACCCAGAACCACTTTGGTGGCCACCAAACCCATGGGTGAAGCCACCACGGAGGAGGAACCCATGGATTTGGAACCCCTGGGAGATACCACCACCCCTCTGGAGCTCAGGACCCACCTCAGGACCCCCTAAAACCCATCTGGAACTGCTCCTCAGGTGATGTCTACGACTCAGAACCACTTTGGTGGCCACCAAACCCATGGGTGAAGCCACCAGGGGTGAAGAACCCATGGATTCAGAACCCCTGGGAGATGCCACCACCCCTCTGGAGCTCAGGACCCACCTCAGGACCCTCCCAAAACCCATCTGGAACTGCTCCTCAGGTGATGTCCTATGACTCAGAACCACTTTGGTGGCCACCAAACCCATGGGTGAAGCCACCAGGGAGGAGGAACCCATGGATTGGGAACCCCTGGGAGATGCCACCACCCCTCTGGAGCTCAGGACCCACCTCAGGACCCCCCAAAACCCATCTGGAACTGCTCCTCAGGTGATGTCTATGACTCAGAACCACTTTGGTGGCCACCAAACCCATGGGTGAAGCCACCAGGGGTGAAGAACCCATGGATTCAGAACCCCTGGGAGATGCCACCACCCCTCTGGAGCTCAGGACCCACCTCAGGACCCCCCGAAACCCATCTGGAACTGCTCCTCAAGGTGGTGTCCGAGACTCAGAACCACTTTGGTGGCCACCAAACCCATGGGTGAAGCCACCAGGGAGGAGGAACCCATGGATTGGGAACCCCTGGGAGATAACCACCACCCCTCTGGAGCTCAGGACCCACCTCAGGACCCCCCAAAACCCCATCTGGAACTGCTCCTCAGGTGATGTCTACGACTCAGAACCACTTTGGTGGCCACCAAACCCATGGGTGAAGCCACCACGGAGGAAGAACCCATGGATTGGGAACCCCTGGGAGATGCCACCACCCCTCTGGAGCTCAGGACCCACCTCAGGACCCCCCAAAACCCATCTGGAACTGCTCCTCAGGTGATGTCTATGACTCAGAACCACTTTGGTGGCCACCAAACCCATGGGTGAAGCCACCAGGGGTGAAGAACCCATGGATTGGGAACCCCCCTGGAGATGCCACCACCCCTCTGGAGCTCAGGACCCACCTCAGGACCTCCCAAAACCCATCTGGAACTGCTCCTCAGGTGATGTCTACGACTCAGAACCACTTTGGTGGCCACCAAACCCATGGGTGAAGCCACCAGGGAGGAAGAACCCATGGATTGGGAACCCCTGGGAGATGCCACCACCCCTCTGGAGCTCAGGACCCACCTCAGGACCCCCCAAAACCCATCTGGAACTGCTCCTCAGGTGATGTCTATGACTCAGAACCACTTTGGTGGCCACCAAACCCATGGGTGAAGCCACCAGGGAGGAAGAACCCATGGATTGGGAACCCCTGGGAGATGCCACCACCCCTCTGGAGCTCAGGACCCACCTCAGGACCCCCTAAAAACCCATCTGGAACTGCTCCTCAGGTGGTGTCCGAGACCCAGAACCACTTTGGTGGCCACCAAACCCATGGGTGAAGCCACCAGGGAGGAAGAACCCATGGATTGGGAACCCCTGGGAGATGCCACCACCCTCTGGAGCTCAGGACCCACCTCAGGACCCCCTGAAACCCATCTGGAACTGCTCCTCAGGTGGTGTCCGAGACTCAGAACCACTTTGGTGGCCACCAAACCCATGGTGAAGCCACCAGGGAGGAGGAACCCATGGATTGGGAACCCCTGGGAGATGCCACCACCCCTCTGGAAGCTCAGGACCCACCTCAGGACCCCCCGAAACCCATCTGGAACTGCTCCTCAGGTGGTGTCTGAGACTCAGAACCACTTTGGTGGCCACGAAACCCATGGGTGAAGCCACCAGGGGTGAAGAACCCATGGATTGGGAACCCCTGGGAGATGCCACCACCCCTCTGGAGCTCAGGACCCACCTCAGGACCCCCCAAAACCATCTGGAACTGCTCCTCAGGTGATGTCTTACGACTCAGAACCACTTTGGTGGCCACCAAACCCATGGGTGAAGCCAACCACGGAGGAGGAACCCAGGATTGGGAACCCCTGGGAGATGCCACCACCCCTCTGGAGCTCAGGACCCACCTCAGGACCCCCCAAAACCCATCTGGAACTGCTCCTCAGGTGATGTCTACGACCTCAGAACCACTTTGGTGTCCACCAAACCCATGGGTGAAGCCACCAGGGAGGAAGAACCCATGGATTGGGAACCCCTGGGAGATGCCACCACCCTCTGGAGCTCAGGACCCACCTCAGGACCCTCCAAAACCCATCTGGAACTGCTCCTCAGGTGGTGTCTACAACCCAGAACCACTTTGGTGGCCACCAAACCCATGGGTGAAGCCACCAGGGAGGAAGAACCCATGGATTGGGAACCCCTGGGAGATGCCACCACCACCCTGGAGCTCAGGACCCACCTCAGGACCCCCCCAAAAACCCATCTGGGAGTGCTCCTCAGGTGATGTCCTACGACCCAGAACCACTTTGGTGGCCACCAAACCCATGGGTGAAGCCACCAGGGGTGAAGAACCCATGGATTCAGGAACCCCTGGGAGATGCCACCACCACCCTGGAGCTCAGGACCCACCTCAGGACCCCCCAAAACCCATCTGGGACGTGTCCTCCTCAGGTGATGTCTACGACCCAGAACCACTTTGGTGGCCACCAAACCCATGGGTGAAGCCACCAGGGGTGAAGAACCCATGGATTGGGAACCCCTGGGAGATGCCACCACCCCTCTGGAGCTCAGGACCCAACCTCAGGACCCCCCAAAACCCATCTGGAACTGCTCCTCAGGTGATGTCTACGACTCAGAACCACTTTGGTGGCCACCCAAACCCATGGGTGAAGCCACCAGGGAGTAAGAACCCATGGATTGGGAACCCCTGGGAGATGCCCACCACCCCTCTGGAGCTCAGGACCCACCTCAGGACCCCCCAAAACCCATCTGGGAACTGCTCCTCAGGTGGTGTCTACGACTCAGAACCACTTTGGTGGCCACCAAACCCATGGGTGAAGCCACCAGGGTGAAGAACCCATGATTGGGAACCCCTGGGAGATGCCACCACCGCCCTGGAGCTCAGGACCCACCTCAGGACCCCCCCAAAACCCATCTGGAACTGCTCCTCAGGTGATGTCTATGACTCAGAACCACTTTGGTGGCCACCAAACCCATGGGTGAAGCCACCACGGAGGAAGAACCCATGGATTGGGAACCCCTGGGAGATGCCACCACCCCTCTGGAGCTCAGGACCCACCTCAGGACCCCCCAAAAACCCATCTGGAACTGCTCCTCAGGTGATGTCTACGACTCAGAACCACTTTGGTGGCCACCAAACCCATGGGTGAAGCCACCAGGGAGGAAGAACCCATGGATTGGGAACCCCTGGGAGATGCCACCACCCCTCTGGAGCTCAGGACCCACCTCAGGACCCCCCAAAACCCATCTGGAACTGCTCCTCAGGTGATGTCTATGACTCAGAACCACTTTGGTGGCCACCAAACCCATGGGTGAAGCCACCACGGAGGAAGAACCCATGGATTGGGAACCCCTGGGAGATGCACCACCCCTCTGGAGCTCAGGACCCACCTCAGGACCCCCTAAAACCCATCTGGAACTGCTCCTCAGGTGATGTCCACGACTCAGAACCACTTTGGTGGCCACCAAACCCATGGGTGAAGCCACCAGGGAGGAAGAACCCATGGATTGGGAACCCCTGGGAGATACCACCACCCCTCTGGAGCTCAGGACCCACCTCAGGACCCCCCAAATCCCATCTGGAACTGCTCCTCAGGTGGTGTCTATGACTCAGAACCACTTTGGTGGCCACCAAACCCATGGGTGAAGCCACCACGGAGGAGGAACCCATGGATTGGGAACCCCTGGGAGATACCACCACCCCTCTGGAGCTCAGGACCCACCTCAGGACCCCCCTAAAACCCATCTGGAACTGCTCCTCAGGTGGTGTCTATGACCAGAACCACTTTGGTGGCCACCAACCCATGGATGAAGCCACCAGGGGTGAAGAACCCATGGATTGGGAACCCCTGGGAGATGCCACCACCCCTCTGGAGCTCAGGACCCACCTCAGGACCCCCCAAAACCCATCTGGAACTGCTCCTCAGGTGGTGTCTATGACTCAGAACCACTTGGTGGCCACCAAACCCATGGGTGAAGCCACCACAGAGGAGGAACCCATGGATTGGGAACCCCTGGGAGATGCCACCATGGGTTTGGAACCCCCTGGAGATGCCCCCATGGTCCAGGAAGCCCCTGGAGATGCCACCACCGCCCCTTACTCACAGGAGTAGTACCCGAGGTCGGCGTTGGCCGTCACTCGGGCGATGTCGAAGGTCTCGATGACGTTGGGGTCCCATTGGCGCCGATAATCGGTGTCGTGGAGGACATCGTAGAGGACATCGGCCGAAACGTCCCCCGCACTCCATCCGGCACTTCAGGAGGGGAAGGAGAGGCACTTCTTCAGCCACCACCACCTCAACTTCTCCACCAGGAGGTTCTCCTCCAAGAGGTTCTCCCCCAAGAGGTTCTCCTCCACCCCAAGTTCTCCTCCAGGAGGTTCTCCATGAGGAGATTCTCCTCCAGGAGGTTCTCCTCCACCCCAAGTTCTCCTCCAGGAGGTCCTCCATGAGGAGATTCTCCCCCAGGAGGTTCTCCTCCACCCCAAGTTCTCCTCCAGGAGGTCCTCCATGAGGAGATTCTCCTCCAGGAGGTTCTCCTCCACCCCAAGTTCTCCTCCAGGAGGTCCTCCATCAGGAGATTCTCCTCCAGGAGGTTCTCCTCCACCTCAACTTCTCCCCCAGGAGGTTCTCCATGAGGAGATTCTCCCCCAGGAGGTTCTTCTCCACCCCAAGTTCTCCCCCAGGAGGTCCTCCACCAGGAGATTCTCCTCCAGGAGGTTCTCCTCCACCCAAAGTTCTCCTCCAGGAGGTTCTCCATAAGGAAGTTCTCCTCCAGGAGGTCCTCCATGAGGAGATTCTCCTCCAGGAGGTCCTCCATCACCCTCAGATTCTCCTCCAGGAGGTTCTCCTCCACCCCAAGTTCTCCCCCAGGAGGTCCTCCATGAGGAGATTCTCCTCCAGGAGGTTCTCCTCCACCCAAAGTTCTCCCCCAGGAGGTCCTCCATCACCCTCAGATTCTCCTCCAGGAGGTCCTCCATGAGGAGATTCCCCTCCAGGAGGTCCTCCATGAGGAGATTCTCCTCCAGGAGGTCCTCCTCCACCCCAAGTTCTCCTCCAGGAGGTTCTCCATGAGGAGATTCTCCTCCAGGAGGTCCTCCTCCACCCCAAGTTCTCCTCCAGGAGGTCCTCCATGAGGAGATTCTCCTCCAGGAGGTTCTCCTCCACCCAAAGTTCTCCTCCAGGAGGTTCTCCATAAGGAAGTTCTCCTCCAGGAGGTCCTCCATGAGGAAATTCTCCTCCAGGAGGTTCTCCTCCACCCCAAGTTCTCCTCCAGGAGGTTCTCCTCCAGGAGGTTCTCCTCCACCCCAAGTTCTCCTCCAGGAGGTCCTCCATCAGGAGATTCTCCTCCAGGAGGTCCTCCTCCACCTCAAGTTCTCCCCCAGGAGGTCCTCCATGAGGAGATTCTCCTCCAGGAGGTTCTCCTCCACCCAAAGTTCTCCTCCAGGAGGTTCTCCATGAGGAACTTCTCCCTCAGGAGGTTCTCCTCCACCCCCATGTTCTCCTCCAGGAGGTCCTCCACCCCTTCATGGTCCCCATAACCCCCTTTTCCACCCCGAGATAGAACCCCATCACCCCCACGTTCTCCACCAGGAGGTCCTTCACCCCCACGTTCTCCTCCAGGAGGTTCTCCATCACCCTCAGATTCTCCTCCAGGTGGTCCTCCTCCACCTCAACTTCTCCTCCAGGAGGTCCTCCTCCACCCCAAGTTCTCCTCCAGGAGGTCCTCCATCAGGAGATTCTCCCCCAGGAGGTTCTCCTCCACCCCAAGTTCTCCTCCAGGAGGTTCTCCAGGAGGTTCTCCTCCACCCCAAGTTCTCCCCCAGGAGGTTCTCCATGAGGAGGTTCTCCTCCTTTTTGGGGCTCACCTTGACCTTGGGGAGGGTGGGGTGGTCCTCCAGGAGCTGCACCCACACCTTCAGCCCTCCTTTGCTGAAGGTCAACGTCCATCCGTGGTCCTCTTCACACTCTGCTCGGAACGCTCCGAAGTCGCCGTCGTCGGGAACGCGGACGCTCGCACGGGACATCGCGGCGCTCCTCCAGGACCTCCTGGTGGGCCTCCAAGAGGGCCTTTGCTCCTCCAGGAGCTCCTGGTGGGCCCTCCAGGTGGGCCTCTGCTACTCCAGGTGGTCCTTTTGGGCCTCCACGTGGTCCTGTGATCCTCCAGGAGGTTCTTTTGGTCCTCCAGGAGGTCCTTTGCTACTCCAGGAGGTCCTCTTGGTCCTCCAGGTGTTTCTCCAGGAGGTCCTTTGCTCCTCCAGGAGGTCCTTTTGGTCCTCCAGGTGGTTCTTTGCTACTCCAGGAGGTCCTCTTGGTCCTCCAGGTGGTCCTTGAGGAGGTCCTTTGCTCCTCCAGGAGGTCCTTTGCTACTCCAGATGGTCCTTTTGGTCCTCCAGGTGGTCCTTTTGGTCCTCCAGGTGGTCCTCCAAAAGGATCTTTGCTCCTCCAGGAGGTCCTTTTGGTCCTTGAGGAGGTCCTTTTGGTCCTTGAGGAGGTCCTTTGCTCCTCCAGGAGGTCCTTTTGGTCCTTCAGGTGGTCCTTTGCTACTCCAGGAGGTCCTGTTGGTCCTCCAGGAGGTCCTTTTGGGCCTTCAGGTGGGCCCTCTGCTCCTCCAGGAGCTCCTAGTGGGCCTCCAGGTGGTCCTCCAGGAGGTCCTTTGCTCCTCCAGGAGGTCCTTTTGGTCCTTGAGGAGGTCCTTTGCTACTCCAGGAGGTCCTGGTGGTCCTCCAGGTGGTCCTTTTGGTCCTCCAGGTGGTCCTCCAGGAGGTCCTTTTGGTCCTCCAGGAGGTCCTTTTGGTCCTTGAGGAGGTCCTTTGCTACTCCAGGTGGTCCTCTTGGTCCTCCAGGTGGTCCTTTTGGGCCTCCAGGTGGTTCTCCAGGAGGTCCTTTGCTCCTCCAGGAGGTCCTTTGCTCCTCCAGGAGGTCCTTTTGGTCCTTGAGGAGGTCCTTTGCTACTCCAGGTGGTCCTTTTGGTCCTCCACGTGGTCCTTTTGGTCCTCCAGGAGGTCCTTTTGGTCCTCCAGGCGGTCCTCCAGGTGGTCCTCACTCCTCCAGGAGGTCCTTTTGGTCCTTGAGGAGGTCCTTTGCTCCTCCAGGAGGTCCTTTGCTACTCCAGGAGGTCCTTTTGGTCCTCCAGGTGGTCCTCCAGGAGGTCCTTCACTCCTCCAGGTGGTCCTTTTGGTCCTTGAGGAGGTCCTTTGCTACTCCAGGAGGTCCTTTTTGTCCTCCAGGTGGTCCTATTGGTCCTCCAGGCGGTCCTCCAGGAGGTCCTTCACTCCTCCAGGAGGTCCTTTTGGTCCTTGAGGAGGTCCTTTGCTCCTCCAGGAGGTCCTTTGCTACTCCAGGTGGTCCTATTGGTCCTCCAGGTGGTCCTCCAGGAGGTCCTTTTGGTCCTTGAGGAGGTCCTTTTGGTCCTTGAGGAGGTCCTTTGCTCCTCCAGGAGGTCCTTTGCTACTCCAGGTGGTCCTATGGTCCTCCAGGTGGTCCTCCAGGAGGTCCTTCACTCCTCCAGGAGGTCCTTTTGGTCCTTGAGGAGGTCCTTTGCTACTCCAGGAGGTCCTTTTGGTCCTCCAGGTGGGCCTCTGCTACTCCAGGTGGTCCTCTTGGTCCTCCAGGTGGTCCTTTTGGTCCTCCAGGTGGTCCTTGAGGAGGTCCTTTGCTCCTCCAGGAGGTCCTTTGCTACTCCAGGTGGTCCTTTTGGTCCTCCAGGTGGTCCTCCAGGAGGTCCTTTGCTCCTCCAGGAGGTCCTTTTGGTCCTTGAGGAGGTCCTTTGCTACTCCAGGAGGTCCTTTTTGTCCTCCAGGTGGTCCTCAAGGTGTCTCCAGGTGGTCCCCAATGTCCTCAGGAGGTCCCTAAGGTGTCCCCGGGAGGTCCCCAATGTCCCCAGGAGGTCTCCAAGAGGTCCCCTAAGGTGTCTTCCAGGAGGTCCTCAGGAGGTCCCCAATGTCCCCAGGTCTCCAGGAGGCCCTCAAGATGTCCCCAGGAGGGCCCCAAGGTGTCCCCGGGAGGTCCCCAATGTCCCCAGGAGGTCTCCAGGAGGAAGAGGTCCTCAGGAGGTCCTCAGGAGGTCCCTAAGGTGTCCCCCGGAAGTCCCCAATGTCCCCAGTTCTCCAGGAGGTCCCCCAGGAGGTCCTCAGGAGGTCCTCCGGAGGTCCCCAATGTCTCCAGGAGGTCCCCCAATGTCCTCAGGTGGTCCTCAGGAGGTCCTCAGGAGGTCCCCAATGTCTCCAGGGGGTCCCCAATGTCCTCAGGAGGTCCTCAGGAGGTCCCCAATGTCCTCAGGAGGTCCTCAGGAGGTCCTCAGGAGGTCCTCAATGTCCTCAGGAGGTCCCCAATGTCTCCAGGAGGTCTTCAGGAAGTCCTCCGGAGGTCCCCAATGTCCTCAGGAGGTCCTCAAGAGGTCCCCAATGTCCTCAGGAGGTCCTCAGGAGGTCCTCAATGTCTCCAGGGGGTCCCCAATGTCCTCAGGAGGTCCTCTGGAGGTCCCTGATGTCTCCAGGAGGTCTTCAGGAAGTCCTCCGGAGGTCCCCAATGTCCTCAGGAGGTCCTCAAGAGGTCCCCAATGTCCTCAGGAGGTCCTCAGGAGGTCCTCAATGTCTCCAGGAGGTCCCCGATGTCCTCAGGAGATCCTCAGGAAGTCCTCAGGAGGTCCCCAATGTCTCCAGGAGGTCCTCCGGAGGTCCCCAATGTCCTCAGGAGGTCCTCAGAAGGTCCCCAATGTCCTCAGGAGGTCCTCAAGAGGTCCCCAATGTCCTCCGGAGGTCCTCAGAAGGTCCTCAGGAGGTGCCCCGGAGGTCTCCGCTGTCGCCGCTGTCGCCGTCGGGGGCACTGGGGGGGAGGGGGGGGGGGAGGGGCGGGGCCTGAAGGGGCGGAGACAGCGCCGAGAGAACGGGGGGGGAACTGGGGGGACTGGGAGGGACTGGGGGGGGACTGGGGGGGACTGGGGGGGACTGGGGGGGAACTGGGGGGACTGGGGGGGAATTGGGGGGGACTGGGGGGGAACTGGGGGGGGACTGGGGGGGAATTGGGGGGGACTGGGGGGGACTGGGAAGGGGGGAACTGGGAGAGCTGGGGGGACTGGGGGGAAACTGGGGGGGACTGGGGGGGAACTGGACGGGGGGCACTGGGGGTAACTGGGAGAACTGGGGTAACTGGGAAGGAGGGGACTGGGGGCACTGGGACAACTGGGGGGGACTGGGAAGGGAGGGACTGGGAGGGACTGGGAGAGACTGGGAGGGACTGGGGGGACTGGGAGGGACTGGGAGAACTGGGAGGGGACTGGGAGGACTGGGAGGGAATGGGGGAAACTGGACTGGGGGCACTGGAACAACTGGGGGGGACTGGGAAGGAGGAGACTGGGGGGCACTGGGAGAACTGGGAGGGACTGGGGGGACTGGGAGAGACTGGGAAGGAGGGGACTGGGGGCACTGGAGGCACTGGGAGAACTGGAGAGGGGCACTGGGGGGGACTGGAAGGGGCGCGGGGGGGGGGACTGGGAGAACTGGGAGAGAACTGGGGGAGACGGGGGGGACTGGGAGAAGAGGGGACTGGGGGGACTGGGGGAACTGGGAGGGAACTGGGAGAAACTGGGAGGGGGGGTGAGGGGGACTGGGAGAACTGGGAGTGGGGAGTGGGAGGGACTGGGGGGAACTGGGGGACTGGGAGGGACGGAGGGAACTGGGAGAGGGGACTGGGAGGGACTGGGGGGGACTGGGAGAACTGGTGGGACTGGGAGGAACAGGGGGAGGACAGGACTCGGGGGACTGGGAGGGAACTGGAAGAACTGGAAGGGGAGGGACTGGGAGAACTGGGGGGGCGTGAGGGGGGGAAACTGGGAGAACTGGGAGGGGGGACTGGGAGGAATGAGGGGAACTGGGAGAGACTGGGAGAACTGGAGGGGCCTGAGGGGAGACTGGGAGGAAACTGGGAGAACTGGGAAGGGGGGACTGGGAGGGAGGGGACTGGGGGGGACTGGGAGAACTGGGAGGGTGTGAGGGGGGATGGGGGAACTGGGAGAGGACTGGGGGAGACTGGGAGGGGGAACTGGGAGAACTGGGAGAGCGGAGTGGGGTGAACTGGGAGGGGACTGGGAGAACTGGGAGAACTGGGAGGGGGGACTGGGAGAACTGGGAGACAAGGGAGAGGGGGGAACTGGGAGAACTGGGGGGACTGGGAGAAACTGGGAAGGGGAGATGGGATAGAGGAACTGGGATGGGGAACTGGGAGAACTGGGATGGGAAGATGGGGAACTGGGATGGAGAGATGGGCAAACTGGGGGAACTGGGATGGGAGAACTGGGATGGGGAACTGGGAGAACTGGGATGGGAAGATGGGGAACTGGGATGGGGAACTGGGGTGGAGTAATGGTGGAACTGGGATGGGGAGGTGGGGAACTGGGAGAACTGGGAGAACTGGGATGGGGAACTGGGATCAGGAGATGGGGGTACTGGGGGGACTGGGATGGGGAACTAGGATGGAGAGAGGGGGAACTGGGAGGGGGAACTGGGGGAACTGGGAGGGGGAAATGAGGGAACTGGGGGAACTGGGAGTGGGGAACTGGGAGAAGTGGGATGGGGAACTGGGATGGGGAAATGGTGGAACTGGGATGGGGAACTGGGGGAACTGGGAGAACTGGGATGGAAAGGTGGGGGAACTGGGAGAAGTGGGATGGGGAACTGGGAGAACTGGGATGGGGAGATGGGGGAACTGGGGGAACTGGGAGGGAAAGATCGGGGGAACTGGGATTGGAAGATGAGGGAACTGGGGGAACTGGGATGGGGAACTGGGATGGGGAGAGGGGGGAACTGGGATGGAAAGGTGGGGGAACTGGGAGGGGGAACTGGGATGGGGAACTGGGAGAACTGGGATGGAGAGAAGGGGAAACTGGGATGGGAACTGGGGGAAACTGGGAGAACTGGGATGGAGAGATGAGGGAATGGGATGGGGAACGCGGGAACTGGGATGGGGGGGGAAGTGGGGGATGGGCGAACTGGTCTGTCGGTTGGAACTGGGCGAACTGGTTTGGGGAGAACTGGGAGCCGGATGGCCCCCTCCCGCCGCCGCTCCCAGGTCCGGGACCGATCCCGACCCCTCCCAGGCGGAATCGCTTCCTCGAGCCTTTAATGAGCGAGAGGCTTCATTAAATATGCAAATGAGCCTCATAAATATGCAAAAGGGGGGAGGGACGGGGCCACCTTCCCCGAGCGGGTCTCGAACCCGCGACTCGCAGCTCTTTCCCAGCATCCCCCGCCGCGGTTGCTGCCCGCGGAGCGCATTGGGAGTTGTAGTCCACTGAGCGGCTTCGGACAGCGGCGGAACTACACATCCCAGAATGCCCCGCGCGCGCGCGCGGCCGCCATTTTTTGTTGGCCTCAGTCAGCGATGGAGGCCGAAAGCGGGGAAAGACGGGGGAGGGAAGCGAAGCGAAGCGCAAAGAGGACCGACGGGAAGGTGGAGCCGCCGCCTCTCTCCGTGCCTTCAGCCCTTCCCGGTCTCCCCGGTGGTCTTGGAGCCGCCATGTCCCGTTCTCATCCGCGTTTAAACACCGGCGGCCTCTGCCGCCCTCCCCTTTGGCCGCCGCTGAGGACTACAAATCCCATCACCCCCCGCGGCGCAGTCTCGCGAGGACTACAAATCCGTGGCTCTCGCGCGTCACGTGGTGAAGGACCTACGAATCCCATCGGCCCCCGCGCCTCCTCGTGGGCGCCGTGCGTCCACGTGCCGCGAGAACTACAACTCCCGTCGGGCCCCGCGCGGATCTCGCGAGATCTGAGAGGAACGCGGAGGGCAATGGGGACAGTGGGGAGGGGACTGGGGGGATACTGGGGATACTGGGGAGCACTGGGGGGGACTGGGAGTGGGGGTACTGATGGGACTGGGGACACTGGGGGATACTGGGGGGCACTGGTGGGACTGGGGGCACTGGGAGTGGGGACACTGGGAGTGGGGATACTGGTGGGACTGGGGGATAGTGGGGGGCACTGGTGGGACTGGGGACACTGGGAGTGGGGATACTGCGGGGGCACTGGTGGCAACTGGGGGGCACTGGTGGGACTGGGGGACACTGGGAGTGGGGATACTGGGGGATACTGGGGGGAGTGGGGACACTGGGGGATACTGGGGACACTGGGAGTGGGGATACTGGTGGGACTGGGGGGATACTGGGGGGCACTGGTGGGAGTGGGGACAAAGAAACCGCAGCATTTTGTCCCCAAATCGGAGCACTTTGTCCTCAAAAAGGAGGTTCTGTCCCCAAATCCGGGGGTTCCGCCCCCAAATCCAGCTGTTTTGTCCCCCAATCCTGGTGTTCTCCCCCAAATCCAGGGTTCTGTCCCCAAATCCCGGCGTTTTCCCCCCAAATCCGCGTTTTGTCCCCAAATCCCTTCTTCTTTCCCCAAATCCAGATGTTCTCCCCCAAATCCCAGTGTTCCTCCCCCAAATCCCAGCGTTTTTCCCCCAAATCCACGTGTTTTGTCCCCAAATCCACGTTTTGGCCCGAAATCGGGGGATCTGTCCCCAAATCCAGGTGTTTGTCCCCAAATCCAGGGCTCTTCCCAAATCCCTTCTTCTGTCCCCAAATCCAGGGGTTCTGTCCCCAAATCCCAGCGTTTTCCCCCCAATTCCACGTGTTTTGTCCCCAAATCCAGCTGTTCTCCCCCCAAATCCAGCTGTTCTGCTCCCAAATGTGGGTCTTTTGCCCCAAATCCAGCTGTTTTGGCCCCAAATCCCTTCTTCTTTCCCCAATTCCAGCTGTTCTATCCCCAAATCCAGCTGTTCTGCTCCCAAATCCGGGTCTTTTGCCCCCAAATCCGCGTGTTTTGGCCCCAAATCGGGGGATTTGTCCCCAAATCCACGTGTTTTGTCCCCAAATCCCTTCTTCTTTGCCCCAATCCAGCTGTTCTGCTCCCAAATCCAGGTGTTTTGGCCCCAAATCCAGATGTTCTATCCCCAAATCCATCTGTTCCGGCAGGCGCGGAAGTCCCAAATCACCACTAAAATGACCCAAAAGGGATGGTGAAAACTGTACAAATGAGGAAAAAGGGAGGAGGAGCCCCAAAAGACGATCCCGGAGTCATCGGAAAGGGGAAAAATGACCCAAAATCCAAGGAAATTGCCCCAAAAGACGATCCCGGGGTCATCGGGAAGGGGAAAAATGACCCTAAATCCAAGGAAATTGTCCCAAAAGATGATCCCGAGGTCATCGGAAAGGGGAAAAATGACTCAGATCCAAGGAAATCCATCAAAAGATGATCCCGGGGTCATCGGAAAGGGGAAAAATGACTCAAATCCAAGGAAATTGCCCCAAAAAATGATCCCGGGGTCATCGGAAAGGGGAGAAATGACCCTAAATCCAAGGAAATTGCCCCAAAAGATGATCCCGGGGTCATCGGAAAGGGGAAAAATGACCCTAAATCCAAGGAAATTGCCCCAAAAGATGATCCCGGGGTCATCGGAAAGGGGAAAAATGACCCAAAATCCAAGGAAATCCCCCAAAAGATGATCCCGGGGTCATCGGAAAGGGGAAAAATGACCCCAAATCCAAGGAAATTGCCCCAAAAGATGATCCCGGGGTCATCGGAAAGGGGAAAAATGACCCAAAATCCAAGGAAATTGCCCCAAAAGATGATCCCGGGGTCATCGGAAAGGGGAGAAGTGAACCCAAATCCAAGGAAATCCATCAAAAGATGATCCCGGAGTCATCGGAAAGGGGAAAAATGACCCCAAATCCAAGGAAATCCATCAAAAGATGATCCCGGAGTCATCGGAAAGGGGAAAATGACCCAAAATCCAAGGAAATTGCCCCAAAAGATGATCCCGGGGTCATCGGAAAGGGGAACAATGACCCTAAATCCAAGGAAATTGCCCCAAAAGATGATTCTGGGGTCATCGGAAAGGGGAAAAATGACGCTAAATCCAAGGAAATTGCCCCAAAGGATGATCCCGGGGTCATCGGGAAGGGGAAAAATGACCCTAAATGCAAGGAAATCCATCAAAAGATGATCCCGGGGTTATCGGAAAGGGGAAAAATGAGCCTAAATCCAAGGAAATTGTCCCAAAAGATGATCCCGGGGTTATCGGAAAGGGGAAAAATGAGCCTAAATCCAAGGAAATTGTCCCAAAAGATGATTCCGGGGTCATCGAGAAGGGGAAAAATGATCCAAAATCCAAGGAAATCCCCCAAAGGATGATCCCGGGGTCATCGGAAAGGGGAAAAATGACCCTAAATTCAAGGAAATTGCCCCAAAGGATGATCCCGGGGTCATCGGAAAGGGGAAAAAATGACCCAAAATCCAAGGAAATCCCCCCAAAAGATGATCCCGGGGTCATCGGAAAGGGGAAAAATGACCCAAAATCCAAGGAAATCCCCCCAACAGAAGCCCCCGGAGGTCGGGAAGGGGTCGTGGGGAGCTCATGGAATTCCAAACTGGACAACGAGCTCCTCTTGGCGTCGACGCGGATCTGGGAGAGAGCGCTGAAGGCGTAGGCGGCGATACGGGAAACCTACGGAAAAGGAGGAGCCGTCAGCCCACGGGAGAAGGGTTGGGAGCATCCGGAGGGATCTCAAAGCTCATCCGGATCCACCTCTTGGGTTCATGGATCACCTCTTGGAATCAGGGAATGGGTTGGAAGGACCTCAAAGCCCATCGAGATCCACCTCTTGGGTTCATGGATCACCGCTTGGAATCAGGGAATGGGTTGGAAGGACCTCAAAGCCCATCCAGATCCACCTCTTGGGTTCATGGATCACCTCTTGGAATCAGGGAATGGGTTGGAAGGATCTCAAAGCCCATCCAGATCCACCTCTTGGGTTCATGGATTACCTCTTGGAATCATGGAATGGGATGGAAGGACCTCAAAGCCCATCGAGATCCACCTCTTGGGTTCATGGATCATCTCTTGGAATCAGGGAATGGGTTGGAAGGTTCCTTGAAGCCCATCGAGATCCACCTCTTGGGTTCATGGATCACCTCTTGGAATCAGGGAATGGGTTGGAAGGACCTCAAAGCCCATCGAGATCCACCTCTTGGGTTCATGGATCACCTCTTGGAATCAGGGAATGGGTTGGAAGGACCTCAAAGCCCATCGAGATCCACCTCTTGGGTTCATGGATCACCTCTTGGAATCAGGGAATGGGTTGGAAGGACCTCAAAGCCCATTGAGATCCACCTCTTGGGCTCATGGATCACCTCTTGGAATCAGGGAATGGGTTGGAAGGTTCCTTGAAGCCCATCCAGATCCATTGGACCCCTCCCACCGGCTCAGGGCCTCCCGGGATGGGACAGGGTCTTCTCCAGCCCCACCGGATCCATTGGGAGCTTCCCCTGGAACCCCTTTCCCTCTTGGAATCTGCTCTAAAGGTCTCCACGAACCCTTCTCTTCTCCACCTCTCCCACCCGCGTCCTCCTGGAGGTTCTCCAGCCCTCAGGATCACCACCTCCGTGGTGTCCTCCATCCCTCCTGGGCTTCCAGAGGCGGATCCGGATCCGGATCTTCATGGGAGCGAAGGGAATGGGGAGGCGTTGGGGTTCCTCACCTGCTGGAGGTCGGCGGAGGGACGGGATCGCTGGCGAGGACCTGGTGGGGCTGCGCCGTCAGCGACGGCAGCGGCGGTGGCTTCTTCCAACGCGTCAGAGAGCCGCTCAGCATCGCCAAACGAGTGCTGCCGGAGAGAGCGGAGCCGGAGGGGGACAGTCGGACAACGAGGGGGACAACGGGACACAACGGGAAGCGATGGTGGACAATGGGACACAATGGGACTCAATAGAACTCAATGGGACACAATGGGACACAATGGGACACAATGGGACTCAATGGGACACAATGGGACTCAATGGGACTCAATGGGACACAATGGGAGTCAATGGAACTCCATGGGACACAATGGGACACAATGGGACTCAATGGGACACAATGGGACACAATGGGACACAATGGGACACAATGGGAATCAATGGGACACAATGGGACACGATGGGACTCAATGGGACACAATGGGACACAATGGGAGTTAATGGGACACAATGGGACACGATGGGACTCAATGGGACACAATGGAACTCAATGGGAGTTAATGGGAGTTAAAGGGACACAATGGGACTCAATGGGACTCAATGGGAATCAATGGGACTCAATGGGACTCAATGGGACTCAATGGGACTCAATGGGACTCAATGGGACACAATGGGACACAATGGGACACAATGGGACACAATGGGACATAATGGGACTCAATGGGACGCAATGGGAATCAATGGGACGCAATGAGAATCAATGGGACACAATGGGAGTCAATGGGACACAATGGGACACAATGGGACACAATGGGACTCAATGGGACACAATGGGACACAATGGGACTCAATGGGACTCAATGTGACTAAATGGGAGTCAATGGGAGTCAATGGGACTCAATGGGACACAATGGGAATCAATGGGAATCAATGGGACACAATGGGACTCAATGGGACTCAATGGGACACAATGGGACTCAATGGGACTCGATGGGACTCGATGGGACTCGATGGGACTCAATGGGACTCAATGGGACTCAATGGGACACAATGGGACACAATGGGACTCAATGGGAGTTAATGGGACACAATGGGACACAATGGGACTCAATGGGACACAATGGGACACAATGGGACACAATGGGACTCAATGGGACTCAATGGGACACAATGGGACTCAATGGGACTCAATGGGACTCAATGGGACACAATGGGACACAATGGGAATCAATGGGACACAATGGGACACAATGGGACTCAATGGGACACAATGGGACTCAATGGGACACAATGGGACACAATGGGACACAATGGGACTCAATGGGACACAATGGGACTCAATGGGACATAATGGGACACAATGGGAATCAATGGGACACAATGGGACACAATGGGACTGAATGGGACTCGATGGGACTCGATGGGACTCGATGGGACACGATGGGACTCGATGGGACTCGATGGGACTCGATGGGAGTTAAAAGGACTCAATGGGACTCAATGGGACTCAATGGGACACAATGGGACTCAATGGGACTCAATGGGACTCAATGGGACACAATGGGACTCGATGGGACTCAATGGGACTCAATAGAACACAATGGGACACAATGGGACACAATGGGACACAATGGGACACAATGGGACTCAATGGGACTCAATGGGACACAATGGGAGTTAAAAGGACTCAATGGGACTCAATGGGACACAATGAGACTCAATGGGACTCAATGGGACTCAATGGGAGTCAATGGGACTCAATGGGACTCAATGGGACTCAATGGGACACAATGGGACACAATGGGACTCAATGGGACTCAATGGGACTCAATGGGACACAATGGGACTCAATGGGACTCAATGGGACTCAATGGGAGTTAATGGGACACAATGGGACACAATGGGACACAATGGGACTGAATGGGACTCAATGGGACTCGATGGGACTCGATGGGACTCGATGGGACTCAATGGGACTCAATGGGGCTCAATGGGACACGATGGGACTCGATGGGACTCGATGGGACTCGATGGGGCTCGATGGGACACAATGGGACACAATGGGACTGAATGGGACTCAATGGGACTCGATGGGACTCGATGGGACTCGATGGGACTGAATGGGACTCAATGGGGCTCAATGGGACACGATGGGACTCGATGGGACTCGATGGGACTCGATGTGGCTCGATGGGGCTCAATGGGGCTCAATGGGGCTCAATGGGACACAATGGGACTCAATGGGACTCAATGGGACTCAATGGGACACAATGGGACACAATGGGACTCAATGGGACACAATGGGACACAATGGGACACAATGGGACTCAATGGGACACAATGGGACTCAATGGGACTCAATGGGACTCAATGGGACTCAATGGGACACAATGGGAGATAATGGGACACAATGGGACACAATAGGACACGATGGGACTCGATGGGACACGATGGGACACGATGGGACTCAATACGACACGATGGGACACAATGGGACTCAATGGGACTCAATGGGACACAATGGGACACAATGGGACACAATGGGACTCAATGGGACTCAATGGGACACAATGGGACTCAATGGGACTCAATGGGACTCAATGGGACACAATGGGACTCAATGCGACTCAATGGGACATAATGGGACTCAATGGGACTCAATGGGACTCAATGGGACACAATGGGGCTCAATGGGGCTCAATGGGACTCAATGGGACTCAATGGGACACAATGGGACACAATGGGAGTTAAAGGGACTCAATGGGACAAAATGGGGCTCAATGGGGCTCAATGGGACACAATGGGGCTCAATGGGGCACAATGGGGCACAATGGGACTCAATGGGACACAATGGGACACAATGGGACACAATGGGACTCAATGGGACACAATGGGACACAATGGGGAATTTGGAGCCGGGAATGAGGATTTGGAGCCGGGAATGAGGATTTGAGGATTGGGAATGAGGATTTGGTTGACGGGAATGAGGATTTGAGCTCCGGGAATGAGGATTTGGAGCCGGGAATGAGGATTTGGAGCCAGGAATGAGGATTTGAGCACCGGGAATGAGGATTTGGAATCGGGAATGAGGATTTGGAATCGGGAATGAGGATTTGAGTGCCGGGAATGAGGATTTGGAGCCGGAATGAGGATTTGAGCGCCGGGAATGAGGATTTGGAATCGGGAATGAGGATTTGGAATCGGGAATGAGGATTGAGCGCCGGGAATGAGGATTTGGAATCGGGAATGAGGATTTGAGCGCCGGTAATGAGGATTTGGAATCGGGAATGAGGATTTGAGCGCCGGGAATGAGGATTTGGAGCCGGGAATGAGGATTTGGAGCCGGGAATGAGGATTTGAGCGCCGGGAATGAGGATTTGGAATCGGGAATGAGGATTTGAGTGCCGGGAATGAGGATTTGGAGCCGGGAATGAGGATTTGAGCGCCGGGAATGAGGATTTGGAGCCGGGAATGAGGATTTGGAGCCGGGAATGAGGATTTGAGCGCTGGGAATGAGGATTTGGAGCCGGAATGAGGATTTGAGCACCGGGAATGAGGATTTGGGAGCCGGGAATGAGGATTTGGAGCCGGGAATGAGGATTTGAGCGCCGGGAATGAGGATTTGGAGCCGGGAATGAGGATTTGGAGCCGGGAATGAGGATTTGGGCACCGGGAATGAGGATTTGAGCACTGGGAATGAGGATTTGGAGCCGGGAATGAGGATTTGAGCGCCGGGAATGAGGATTTGGAGCCGGGAATGAGGATTTGAGCTCCGGGAATGAGGGTTTGGAGCCGGGAATGAGGATTTGGAGCCGGGAATGAGGATTTGAGCTCCGGGAATGAGGATTTGGAGCCGGGAATGAGGATTTGAGTGCCGGGAATGAGGATTTGGAGCCGGGAATGAGGATTTGAGTGCCGGGAATGAGGATTCGGAGCCAGGAATGAGGATTTGGGAGATGGGAATGAGGATTTGGAGCCGGGAATGAGGATTTGGGCACCGGGAATGAGGATTTGGAGCCGGGAATGAGGATTGGGAATTCGGGATGAGTTGCCGGAGGCTCTCCGGGGTCGCACCTGTAGTGCCGGGCGCGATCCATGTACTCGTGCTGCTCCATCCCTTGGGAATCGGCGGCCGAGACGTCGATGATGTTACTGCGGAGACACAACGGAGAAGATCCCGTCAAGAGGGCTCTTTCCCAACCCCGGAATCGCTCCGACGCCTCCGGAAGAAGAGGTCCTCACAGGGAAAAAAGGTACAGTTCCAACACTCCGATGCGCGGAACGCCCTTCGGAATCCGGGAATGGGTTGGAAGGACCTCAAAGCCCATCGAGATCCACCTCTTGGGTTCATGGATCACCGCTTGGAATCAGGGAATGGGTTGGAAGGATCTCAAAGCCCATCGAGATCCACCTCTTGGGTTCATGGATCACCTCTTGGGTTCATGGATCACCGCTTGGAATCAGGAATGGATTGGAAGGATCTCAAAGCCCATCGAGATCCACCTCTTGGGGTCATGGATCACCTCTTGGAATCAGGGAATGGGTTGGAAGGACCTCAAAGCCCATCGAGATCCACCTCTTGGGGTCATGGATCACCTCTTGGAATGAGGGAATGGGTTGGAAGGACCTCAAAGCCCATCGAGATCCACCTCTTGGGTTCATGGATCACCTCTTGGGTTCATGGATCACCGCTTGGAATCAGGGAATGGGTTGGAAGGACCTCAAAGCCCATCGAGATCCACCTCTTGGGTTCATGGATCACCTCTTGGAATGGGAATGGGTTGGAAGGACCTCAAAGCCCATCGAGATCCACCTCTTGGGTTCATGGATCATCTCTTGGAATCAGGGATTGGGTTGGAAGGATCTCAAAGCCCATCGAGATCCACCTCTTGGGTTCATGGATCACCGCTTGGAATCAGAGAATGGGTTGGAAGGGATCTCAAAGCCCATCGAGATCCACCTCTTGGGTTCATGGATCACCTCTTGGAATCGGGAAAGGGTTGGAAGGGATCAACTCCGGAGGGACTCTGGACGGTTGTGGATGGTTCTGGATGGGCTCCAGATGGTTCCAGAGGTTCTGGATGAGCTCTGGAAGGTTCTGGATGGACTCCAGATTTCTGGAGGATTCCAGGTGGACTCCAGAAGGTTCCGGATGGACTCTGGAGGCTTCCGGAGAGACTCCGGAGGGTTTTCGATGGACTCCAGGTGGTTCTGGAGGGTTCCAGAGGGACTCCAGAAGGTTCCAGATGGACTCCAGAGGGTTCCAAAAAGTTCCGGATGGACTCTGGAAGGTTCTGGACGGTTCCAGATAGACTCCAGATAGTTCTGGAGGATTCCAGATGGACTCCAGAAGGTTCTGGATGGACTCGGGAAGGTTCCAGAAGGTTCTGGATGGTTCCAGATAGACTCTAGAAGGTTCCAGAGGATTCCAGATGGACTCCAGATGGTTCTGGAGGGTTCCAGAAGGACTCCGGAAGGTTCTGGATGGTTCCAGAAGGTTCTGGATGGACTCTGGATGGTTCTGAGGGGTTCTGGATGGACTCAGGAAGGTTCCAGAAAGTTCTGGATGGGCTCTGGAAGGTTCTGGAGGGACTCCGGAGGATTCTGGAGGGGTCCAGAGGGACTCCGGAATGTTCCAGAAGGTTCCGGATGGACTCCAGAGGATTCTGGATGGTCCAGAGGGACTCCGGAAGGTTCCAGAAGGTTCTGGATAGACTCTGGAAGGTTCCAGATGGGCTCCAGAACGCTCTGGAAGGTTCCGGATGGACTCCAGATGGTTCTGAGGGGTTCTGGATGGACTCGGGAAGGTTCCAGAAGGTTCCAGAGGGTTCTGGAACGACTCTGGAAGGTTCTGGATGGACTCCAGAAGGTTCCAAAAGGTTCCAGATGGACTCTGGAAGGTTCTGGATGGACTCCAGAATGCTCTGGAAGGTTCCGGATGGACTCCAGACGATTCTGAATGGACTCTGGAGGGTTCTGAATGGTTCCAGATGGTTCTGGATGGACTCCAGATGGTTCCGGAAGGTTCCGGATGGACTCCGAAAGGTTCCAGAAGGACTCCAGAACGTTCCAGAAGGTTCTGGATGGACTCCAGATGGTCCTGGATGGACTCTGGAGAGTTCTGGATGGTTCCAGAAGATTCCGGATGGACTCCGGAAGGTTCCGGAAGGTTCCGGCAGGTACTCACATGGCGGTTTTGGCGAGGATGGAGGAGAGCATGGCCTGCTCGTCGGTGCGCGCCGCCGGAACGCCGGAGCAGCCGCGCTCGGCACCGCTCGGGCTCTTCGCCGGAGGAGTGCTCGGAGGCTCCAGGAGGCGCTTCGTCTCCTCCTCCTGACGGGAGAACCCCAAAAAAACCACAGTGAACCCCAAAAAAACCACAGTGAACCCCCAAAAAACCACAGTGAACCCCAAAAAAACCCCATTGGGATCCACTGAACCTCAAAAAAACCACATTGACCCCAAAAAAAAACCCCCATTGGGATCCACTGAACCCCAAAAAAACCCTATTGAGATCCATTGAACCCCAAAAAAAACACAGTGAACCCCAAAAAACCGCATTGAACCCCAAAAAACCACATTGAGATCCACTGAACCCCAAAAAAACATTGAAATCCATGAACCCCAAAAAACCACATTGACCCCAAAAAAACCTCCATTGGGATCCAACCCCAAAAAAACCACAGTGAACCCCAAAAGAACCACATTGAACCCCCGAAAAACCCACATTGAACCCCAAAAAACCCCACATTGAGATCCACTGAACCCCAAAGAAACCACATTGAACCCCAAAAAAACCACATTGAGATCCACTGAACCCCAAAAAAAACACATTGAACCCAAAAAAAACCACATTGAACCCCAAAAAAACCACATTGGGATCCACTGAACCCCAAAAGGCCACATTGAACCCCAAAAAAACCACATTGAACCCCAGAAAAAACACATTGAGATCCACTGAACCCCAAAAAAACCCACATTGAACCCCAAAAAACCCACATTGAACCCCAAAAAAAACACATTGAACCCCCAAAAAACCACACCGAACCCCCCAAAAAAACCACATTGAGATCCACTGAACCCCAAAAAAACCACATTGAACCCCAAAAAAACCCACATTGAGGTCAACTGAACCCCAAAAAAACCACATTGACCCAAAAAACCACATTGGGATCCACTGAACCCCAAAAAAACCAAAGTGAACCCCAAAAAAAACATTGACCCCAAAAAAACCACATTGGATCCACTGAACCCCAAAAAAAACCATTGAACCCCAAAAAACCCACATTGAGATCACTGAACCCCAAAAAACACATTGAACCCCAAAAAACCCATTGAGATCCACCCCACCCCAAAAAACCCCATTGAGATCCACTGAACCCCCAAAAAATCGCATTGAACCCCAAAACAACCACATTGAGATCCACTGAACCCCAAAAAAACCACAGTGAACCCCAAAAAAACGCATTGAGATCCACTGAACCCCAAAAAACCACAGTGAACCCCAAAAAAACGCATTGAGATCCACTGAACCCCAAAAAAACCCGCATTGAACCACAAAAAACCACATGGCAAAAACCACCCAAAAAAACCTACATTGAACCCCCAAAAATCCATTGAACCCAAAACAACCCCACATTGAACCCCAAAAAAACCACATTGAACCCCCAAAAAAACCACATTGAGATCCACTGAACCCAAAAAATGACACTGACAACCACTGAACCCCAAAAAAAAACACATTGAGAAGCGCTGAACCCCAAAAACATATTGAAAAGCACTGAACCCCAAAACCACACGAGTTAAGAAGCGCTGAACCCCTGTGAGAGCCCTGTGAGGCTCTGACACCCCCAAACCCAACCCTGACACCCCCAAATCCCTCTGACACCCCCAAACCCCACCCTGACACCCCCAAATCCCCCTCAACACCCTTAAACCCCCCCGAGACCCCCAAACTCTCTTCTGACACCCCCAAACCCTGACCCCCACGAGGCCCCTGACACCCTCAAACTCCCCTCTGACACCCCCAAACCCCCTGACACCCCCAAACCCTCCCGACACCCCCAAACTCCCCTCTGACACCCCCAAACTGCCCCTCTGACACCCCAAAACCCCACCCGACACCCCCAAGCCCCTTAACCTTCACCCCCGGAGGCCCCTGAACCCCCAAACCTCACCCTGACACCCCCAAATCCCCCTCAACACCCTTAAACCCCCTGTGCCCCCCCCCAAAACTGAGCCCTGACCCCCACGAGCCCTCTGACACCCCAAACCCCGACACCCCAAACCCTCCAAGCTCTGACACCCCCAAAACCCCCCAAACTTTCACCCCTCTGAGACCCCAAAATGCTGAGCCCCCCAAAACCCGACACCCCCAAACCCCGACACCCCAAACCCCCCCGACACCCCAAAAAACCCCCAAACCCAGACACCCAAACCCTGAACCCCCAACCCCGACACCCCCAAACCCCCCTAATCCTGACACCTCAAAAACCCCCAACCCAGACACCCCCAAACCCCGACACCCCTGTACCCCCCAAAAGCTGACACCCCCAAACCCTGAGACCCCTGAACCCCAAAAACCCCTGACACCCCAAAAACCCCAAACCCAGACACCCCCCAAACTCTGAGTACTCTGAGCCCCCCAAACCCTGAGCCCCTCAACCAGGACACCCCCAAACCCAGACACCCCCTGAGCCCCCAAATGCTGACAACCCCAAACCCTAAGACCCCCTGAACCCAAAAACCCCTGACCCCCCCAACCCTGACACCCAAAAACCCCAACCCAGCACCCCCAAACCCTGAGCCCCCAAACTCCGACACCCCTAAACTCTGAGCTACTCTGAGTCCCCCAAACCCTGAACCCCTCAACCAGGACACCCCCAACCCCGACACCCCCTGAGCCCCCCAAATGCTGACACCCCCAAACCCTAAGACACCCCTGAACCCCAAAAAACCCTGACACCCCCAAACCCCCCAACCCTGACACCCCAACACCCCCAAACCTGATGCCCCCTAACCCTGACACCCCCAAACCCTGAGACCCCCCAAACCCCCTGACACCCCAAAACCCCTCAAACATGACACCCCCAAACCTGAGCCCCCAAACCCTGACACCCCCAAACCCTGAGCTACTCTGAACCCCCCAAATGCTGACACCCCCAAACCCTGAGACCTTCCTGAACCCCAAAAACCCCTGACCCCCCCAAACCCCCCAACCCTGACACCCCAAAAACCCCAAACCCAGACACCCCCCAAACTCTGAGCCCCCAAAACCCCCTGACACCCCAAAACCCCCCAAACCTGATACCCCCAACCCTGACCCCCCAAACCCTGAGCTACTCTGAGCCCCCCAACCAGGACACCCCCAAACTCTGAGCCCTGAACCCCAACCCCCCCATGTTCCAAGAACCCCCTGAACCCCAACAACCCCTCAAGGCCACGCCCCCCTCCTCTCAAGGCCATGCCCCCTCCCCTCACATCCACTCCCCTTCTCAAGGCCACTCCCCCTCTCAAGGCCACACCCCCTCTCCTCAAGCCCCACCCCTCTCCTCAAGGCCCCCACCCCCTCTCCTCAAGGCCACTCCTCCTCCCCTCAACGACCCCCCCTTCAAGGCCACTCCCCCTCCTCTCAAAGCCACTCCCCCCTCAAAGCCCCTCCCCTCAAGGCCCCTCCCCCAAGGCCCCTCCCCCCAAGGCCACACCCCCTCCCCCCCAAGGCCACACCTTCTCAACCCCCTTCCCTCAAGGCCTCCTCCCCTCGAGGCCACGCCCCCTCAAGGCCACGCCCCTTCCTCTGCAGCCCCCTCCCCTCAGGCCCCCCCTTCCCTCAATGCCCCCCCCCCAAAAAACCTCTCCTCAAAAACTCCCTCCCCTCAAGAGTCCCCCCCACAAGGCCCCTCCCCCTCCCCAGGCCCCTCCCCCTTCCTTCAAGGCCCCTCCCCTCAAGGTCCCCCCCTCCCCCCAAGGCCCCCCCCCTCCCCTCAAGATCCCCCCTCCCCTCAAGATCCCCCCCCTCCCCTCAAGATCCCCCTCTCCCCTCAAGATCCCCCCCTCCCCTCAGTCCCCCTCCCCTCAAGGACCCCCTCCCCTCAAGGTTCCCCCTACCCTCAAGGTTCCCTCTCCTCTCAATGTCCCCCTCCCGTCAATGCCCCTCAAGGACCCCCTCCCCGCAAGGCCTCTCCCCTTCCCCTCAAGGCCCCCTCTCCTCTCAAGGCCTCTCCCCTCAATGCCCCCTTCCCCTCAAGGCCCCCTCCACCCAAGCCCTCCCCCCCAGGATCCCCTCCCCTCAATGACCCCTCCCCTCAAGGACCCCTCTCCCCAAGCCCCCCCCTCCCCTCAAGGACCCCTCCTCCCAACGTCCCCCCTCCCTCAATGCCCCTCAAGGACCCCCTCCCCTCAAGGCCCCTCCCCTTCCCTTCAAGGCCCCCTCCTCTCAAGGCCTCTACACTCAATGCCCCCTCCCCTCAAGGCCCCCTCCCCTCAAGGCCCCCCTCCCCTCAAGGCCCCCCTCCCCTCAAGGACCTCCTCCCCTCAAGGCCCCTCCCCTCAATGCCCCCTCCTCTCAAGGCCCCTCCCCTCAATGCCCCATCCCCTCAAGACTCCTCCCCTCAATGTCCCCCCTCCCCCCCAAGGCCCCCCCTCCTCTCTATGCCCCCCCCTCAATGCCCCCTCCCCACAAGGCCCCCTCCCCCTCCCCTCACCCCTCCCCTCGCCGCTCGCAGCCCCCCCCTCACCTGGTCGGAGCTCTCGGTCTCGCTGCTATAGCAGCAGCCCATGGCGGAGGCGCCACCGCGGGCTCCGGTTCCGGCCCGGCCGCCGGGATCACGTGAACACGGGGTGTGAAAGGACGGGGAGGGGGGCGGATCAACGTGACAGAGAAAGCCGCGCCCCTTCCGCCTCCACGCGCGGCGCTGTCACGTGATCTGCGAGTCCAGCGCGAGGAGAGGCCGCGCGCGTCACGTGACGTAATAGGCGGGGCGTTCCATCAGTGCTCGCATCACGTGACGCAGGAGAGCCGCGCCCACAACAGCGGATCATAGTCACGTGATAAAAGACGGCCAAACATCCCCCTTCCGCCTGCATCACGTGAACCAGAAGTAGCCGCGCGTCCCGCTGCCCATCCTCCTAGTCACGTGACAAAGCGACATCGCGACTCTTTAGGGCCCAAGGTCACGGGATCAAAGAAAAGCCGCGCCCCCCAAAGCCTACGCCCGTCACGTGACACGAGAGCAGCCACGCCCCCCGACTCACCGCTGTCACATGACCGACGAAACAAAACGCGGCGCGTGCCAAACGGGGACGTCACGTGACGGCGACGACACAGCCCCCCGCCTGCAAAAAGAGAGCGACGTCCACGTGGTGAGTGGAAGCCACGCCTCCTCTGGCGCGGCTGTGTCACGTGAATAGACACCCCTCACTCCCGCCGCCATAGTGTCCACGTGATCAGGGACAAGCCACACCCCGTATCCCTTAGCAACAGGCGTCCACGTGACCAGAGGGAAACCACTACGGCTCCCAGTGCTCCCAGTATCCCCTCCCAGTATGGCTCCAGTGCTCCCAGTATGGCTCCAGTGCTCCAGTATCCCCTCCAGTATGGCTCCAGTGCTCCCAGTACCCCTCCCAGTATGGCCCCAGTGCTCCCAGTGCTCCTAGTATGGCTCCAGTGCTCCCAGTATCCCCTCCCAGTATGGCTCCAGTGCTCCCAGTGCTCCCAGTATGGCTCCCAGTATGGACTCCAGTGCTCCCAGTGCTCCCAGTATGGCTCCCAGTATGGCTCCAGTGCTCCCAGTATCCCCTCCCAGTATGGCTCCAGTGCTCCCAGTGCTCCCAGTATGGCTCCCAGTATGGCTCCAGTGCTCCCAGTTCTCCCAGTGCTCCCAGTATGGCTCCAGTGCTCCCAGTGCTCCCAGTATCCCCTCCCAGTATGGCTCCAGTGCTCCCAGTATCCCCTCCCAGTATGGCTCCAGTGCTCCCAGTGCTCCCAGTATGGCTCCAGTGCTCCCCAGTGCTCACCAGTATCCCCTCCCAGTATGGCTCCAGTGCTCCCAGTGCTCCCAGTATCCCCTCCCCAGTATGGCTCCAGTGCTCCCAGTATCCCCTCCCACTATGGCCCCAGTGCCTCCCAGTATGGCTCCCAGTATGGCCCCAGTGCTCCCAGTATGGCTCCAGTGCTCCCAGTGCTCCCAGTATCCTCTCCCAGTATGGCTCCAGTGCTCCCAGTATGGCTCCAGTGCTCCCAGTTCTCCCAGTGTCCTCCCAGTATGGCTCCAGTGCTCCCAGTGCTCCCAGTATCCCCTCCAGTATGGCTCCAGTGCTCCCAGTAATCCCCTCCCAGTATGGCTCCAGTGCTCCAGTGCTCCCAGTATGGCTCCAGTGCTCCCAGTGCTCCCAGTATCCCTCCCCAGTATGGCTCCAGTGCTCCCAGTATCCCCTCCCAGTATGGCTCCAGTGCTCCCAGTATGTCCCCAGTGCTCCCTGTGCTCCCAGTATCCCCTCCCAGTATGGCTCCAGTGCTCCCAGTATGGCTCCAGTATGGCTCCCAGTATGGCTCCCAGTATGGCTCCAGTGCCTCCCAGTATCCCCTCCCAGTATGGCTCCAGTGCTCTCCAGTGCTCCCAGTATCCCCTCCCAGTATGCTCCAGTGCTCCCAGTGCTCCCAGTATCCCCCTCCCCAGTATGGCCCCCAGTGCTCCCAGTAATGGCCCCAGTGCTCCCAGTATGGCCCCAGTGCTCCCAGTACCCCCTCCCAGTATGGCCCCAGTGCTCCCAGTGCTCCCAGTATCCCCTCCCAGTATGGCCCCAGTATGGCCCAGTGCTCCCCAGTCTCCCTCCCCCACTGTAATTGGACTCCTTTCTCTCTCTCTTTCATTATTTAAAGGGTATTTAATTATTAAGAGGTCGTTAATTGTTCATTATTATCGGCGCGGAGAGAGCGGTGAGAGATGTGGGGAGATGTGGGGCAGAGGGGATGTGGGGCAGAGGGGGTGTGGGGAGATGTGGGGCAGAGGGGGTGTGGGGAGATGTGGGGAGATGTGGGGCAGAGGGGATGTGGGGCAGAGGGGATGTGGGGCAGAGGGGATGTGGGGCAGAGGGGATGTGGGGAGATGTGGGGCAGAGGGGATGTGGGGAGATGTGGGGCAGAGGGGGTTGTGGGCAGAGGGATGTGGGGCAGAGGGATGGAGGGGGGAGGTGTGGGGCAGAGGGGATGTGGGGCAGAGGGAGATGTGGGGAGATGTGGGGCAGAGGGGGATGTGGGGCGGAGGGGGATGTGGGGCAGAGGGGATGTGGGGGAGATGTGGGCAGAGGGGTATGTGGGGAGATGTGGGGCAGAGGGGATGTGGGGCAGAGGGGGATGTGGGGAGATGTGGGGCAGAGGGAGATGTGGGGCGGAGGGGGATGTGGGGGCAGAGGGAGATGTGGGGAGATGTGGGGCAGAGGGGAATGTGGGGCAGAGGGGGATGTGGGGCAGAGAGAGATGTGGGGAGATGTGGGGCAGAGGGGATGTGGGGCAGAGGGAGATGTGGGGAGATGTGGGGCAGAGTGAGATGTGGGGCAGAGGGAGGTGTGGGGTACGGGGGGTGGGATGTTGGGGCGCTATGGGCACAGGGGGTGGGATGTGGGGCACAGGGGGTGGGATGTGGGGCGCTGTGGGGCACAGACACGCGTGTGCCCCCCACCCTGCCCCCATAGCGCCCCATAGCACCCCCACAGTGTCCCATAGGCCCTTATAGTGCCCCCATAGCGCCCTATTAGCGCCCCATAACCCCCCACAGTGCCCCACTAGCGCCCCAATAGCTCCCATAGCACCCATTGTGCCCCATAGCACCCATAGGGGCCCAATAAACCCCTATAGCGCCCCATAGCGCCCCATAGCGCCCACAGCACTCCATAGCCCCCTCATAGCGCCCATAACCCCCCCATAGCGCCCCATAGCACCCATAAGGCCCTATAGCCCCCCATAAACACCCCATAACCCCCCATAGTGCCCCATAACACCCATAGTACCCCATAGCGCCCCATAGCGCCCCATAGCGCCCCATAACCTCCATAGCGCTCCATTGTGCCCCATAGCGCCCCATAACACCCTATAGCGCCCCATAATGCCCCATAACCCCCCATAGTGCCCCATAGCACCCATAGTGTCCCCCGTAGCACCCACATAGTGCCCCATAGCACCTCAAGCCCCCTCATAACACCCCCCATAGTGCCCCCATTAGCACCCATAGCGCCCATAGACCCCTATAATGCCCCATAGTGCCCCATAGCGCTCCATTTGTGCCCCATAGCTACCCTATGGGGCCCCATAGCGCCCCATACCCCCCATAAACCCCTATAACCTCCCATAGCGCCCCATAGCGCCCCATAGCGCTCCATTGTGCCCCATAGCACCCATAGACCCCCACAGTGCCTCATAACTGCCCATAGCGCCCCATAAGTCCCTATAACGCCCCATAACACCCATAGCACCCATAGGCCCTCATAGCACTCCATTGTGCCCCACAGCACCCATAGGGCCCTATAGCGCCCCATAACACCCCATAGTGCCCCATAACCCCCCATAGTGCCCCATAGCTCCCATAGCGCCCCATAACCCCCTATAATGCCCCATAGCTCCCATAACCCCCCATAGCTCCCATAGTGCTCCATTGTGCCCCACAGCACCCATAGGGCCCTATAGCCCCCCATAACGCCCCATAAACCCCTATAACCCCCATAGCGCCCCCATAGCGCCCCACAGTGCCCATAACAGCCCATAGGCCCCATAGCTCCTATAGCGCCCAATAGCACCCATAGCTCCCATAGCACTCCATTGTGCCCCATAGCACCCATAGGCCCACAGTGCCTCATAACACCCCATAGCGCCCCATAAGCCCCTATAGCGCCCATAGCACCATAGCCTTCCCATAGCACTCCATTGTGCCCCCACAGCTCCCATAGGGCCCTATAGCCCCCATAACACCCCATAGCCCCCCATAACCCCCCATTGTGCCCATAGCGCCCCCATAACCCCCTATAAGGCCCCATAGTACCCTATAGGTCCCATAGCGCCCCACAGAACCCCATAACACCCATAGCACCACAGCACTCCATTGCGCCCCATAAACCCCCCTAACCCCCCATAGCCGCCCCATAGCGCCCATAGGGCCCCATAGCACCCATAGTGCCCCATAGCTCCCATAGTGCTCCATTGTGCCCCACAGCACCCATAGGGCCCTAATAGCCCCCATTATTACACCCCAATAGTGCCCCATAGCACCATAGTGCCCCATAGTGCCACATAGTGCCCCATAGCACCTATAGGGGCCAATAATGCCCTGTAAGGCCCCATAGCGCCCCATAACTCCCCATAGTACACATTTGTGCCCCATAGTACCCCATAACCCCCTATAATGCCCCATAGCACCCCATAACGCCCCCATAGCACCTCATAGCCCCCCATAACCCCCCACAGTTGCCCCATAGCACCATAGTGCCCCATAGCCCCCTATAATGCCCCAATAGTGCCCCATAGCACTCCATTCTGCCCCCATAGCACCCCATAGGGCCCCTATAGGGCCCCATAGGGCCCCATAACCCCCCATAAACCCCTATAACCCCCTATAGCGCCCCATAGCGCCCCACAGTGCCCACAACAGCCCATAGGCCCCATAGCTCCTATAGCGCCCCATAGCTCCATAACCTCCATAGCGCTCCATTGGCCCCACAGCACCCATAGTGCCCCATAGTGCCCCATAACCCCCCATAATGCCCCCATAGCACCCATAGTGCCCATAGCGCCCCATAGCGCCCCCATAGCCCCCTATAATGCCCCATACACCATTAGTGCCCCCATAGCACCCATTGTGCCCCCATAGCACCTATAGCGCCCCATAGCCCCCTATAATGCCCCATAGTGCCCCCATAGCTCCCATAGTGCTCCATTGTCCTCCCACAGCACCCACAGGGCCCTATAGCGCCCCCATAACCCTCTATAACCCCCTATAGCGCCCATAGCGCCCATAACAGCCCATAGGCCCATAGCTCCTATAGCGCCCAATAGCTCCCATAGCACTCCATTGTGCCCCATAGCACCCATAGACCCCCACAGCGCCCATACCAGCCCATAGCGCCCCATAAGTCCCTATAACGCCCCATAACCCCCCACAGCACCCATAGGACCTCATAGCACTCCATTGTGCCCCACAGCACCTATAGGGCCCTATAGCCCCCCATAACACCCCATAATGGCCCACAACCCCCCATAGTGCCCCATAGCTCCCATAGTGCCCCATAACCCCCTATAAGGCCCCATTGTGCCCCATAGTGCCCCATAACCCCCCATAACACACCCATAGTGCCCCATAGCTCCCATAGCACCCCATAACCCCCTATAATGCCCCACAGCTCCCATAGGGCCCCATAGCCCCCCATAACACCCCATAGTGCCCCATAGCACCCATAGTGCCCCATAGTGCCCCATAGCCCCCTATAAGGCCCCATAGCGCCCATAGCGCCCCATAACCCCCCATAACACCCCATAGTGCCCATAGCACCCATAGTGGCCCATAGCACCCCATAACCCCCTATAATGCCCCCATAGCGCCCCCATAGCTCCCATAGTGCTCCATTGTTGCCCCACAGCACCATAGGGCCCCATAGTGCCCCATAGTGCCCCATAACCACCTATAATGTCCCATAGTGCCCCATAGCTCCCATAGCACTCCATTGTGCCCATAACCCCCTATAATGCCCCATAGCGCCCCCATAACTCCCATAGCACCCATAGTACCCTATAGCACCCATAGCGCCCCATAGCACCCCCATAACTCCCATAACCCCCATAACCCCCATAGTGCCCCATAACCCCCCATAGTGCCCCATAGCACCCATAGTGCCCCATAAACACCTATAATGCCCCATAGCGCCCCATAACACCCCATAGCACCCATAGCCCCCCAATAATCCCCTATAATGCCCCATAGCTCCCATTAGCGCCCCATAGCCCCCCTGTAATGCCCCATAGTGCCCCCATAGCTCCCATAGCGCCCATAGCCCCCTGTAATGCCCCATAGTGCCCCCATAGCTCCCCATAGCGCCCCATAACGTGGTGGCGCTGCTGCGGGGCTCAATCTGTGCCCCTCAACCCCATAGCGCCCCATATTGCCCCATATCGCCCCATATCGCACCACACCGCCCCTATATTGCCCATAACGCCCCATATCGCCCTATATTCCTCCATATTGCACAAAATATCGCCCCTATATCACCCTATATGCCCCATATTGCCCTAGGTCGCTCCATGATTGCACAAAATATCGCCCCATATCGCTCCATATTTGCACAAAATATCGCCCCATATCACCCTGTATTGCCCCATATTGCCCTATGTCGTCTCCATATTGCACAAAATATCACCCCATATTTGCACAAAATATCGCCCCCCTATCGCCCCCTATCACCCTATATTGCCCTATATCGCCCCATATCTCCCTCTATCGCTCCATATTGCACAAAATATCGCCCCATATCGCCCTAATATCGCTCCATATTCACAAAATATCGCCCCCATATCGCCCCGTATCGCCCCCCTAGCGCCCTATATCGCTCCATATTTTCACAAAATAATCGCCCCATATCGCCCCGTACCGCCCCCTATCGCCCTATATCGCCCCCTATCGCGGCCCCCTATCGCCCCCCCTAGCGTCCGCGATGTTGTCGCTTGGCGCTGGCGCTGTTGCCGCTGGCGCTGGCGGTGGCGCTGCGCTGGCGCCACGCGGGCGGCCGCTGCTGTGGCGGGCGGTGCTGCTGCGGTGGCTCCGCGACCGCCTGACGGGGCTGCGGGTGGAGGAGCGGGCGCTGCAGTTCGTGCAGCTCCACGCGCTGCCCGGAGACCCCCCAAGACGTCCTCAGCACCTTCGACCGGTGGGGGCGGGCCCTGCGAGTACCTGCCCCTGCCTCGGCCCCGACAAAGGTAACGCCCTGGGGTCAACGGAAGGGGATCACGGAGCCGTTGGCCCCTCTGTGGCCCCATTGGCCCCTCTATGGCCCCATTTGGCCCCCTCTATGGCCCCCATTGACTCCTCTATGGCCCCATTGACCCATTTGGCCCCGTTGGCCCCTCTATGGTCCCATAGACTCCTCTTGGCCCCATTGGCCCCTCTTGGCCCCATTGACCCATTTGGCCCCATGGGCCTCTATGGCCCCATTGACCCTATTGGCCCCATAGACTCCTATTGGCCCCTCTACGGCCCCATTGACCCATTTGCCCCATGACCCTCTTGGCCCCATTGACTCCTCTTGGCCCCATTGGGCCTCTATGGCGCATTGACCCATTTGGCCCTATGGCCCCTCAATGGCCCCATTGACTCCTCTTGGCCCCCATAGACTTCTCTTGGCCCCTATTGGCCCCTCTATGACCCCATTGGGCCTCTATGGCCCCATTGACCCATTTTGGCCCCGTTGGCCCTTCTATGGCCCCATTTGCCCCTCTATGGCCCCCATAGACTCCTCTTGTCCCATGGGCCTCTATGGCGCCGTTGGACCCATTTGGCCCTATTGGTCCCCTCTTAACCCCATTGGCCCCTCTATAGCCCCATAGACTCCTCTTGGCCCATTGGCCCCTCTTGGCCCGATTGACCCATTTGGCCCTATTGGCCCCTCTATGGCCCCATTCCCTCTCTATGATCCCATTCCCTCTCTATGACCCCCATACCCCTCTCCATGGCCCCATTAACCCTTTTCCATGGCCCCATTGACCCCTCTTGGACCAATTGACTCCATTGATCCCTCTATGGCCCCATTGGCCCCTTATGGCCCCCATTACCCCCTCTATGGCCCCATAGGATCCTCTATGACCCCATTCGCACCTCTATGCCCCATTGGTCTCTCTATGGCCCCATTGATCCCTCTTGGCCCCATCACTTTTCTATAGCCCCATTGGCCCCTCTATGGCGCCATTGGCCCCTCTTGGAGCCATGATCCCGCTATGGTCCCATAGACTCCTCTTGGCCCCATTGGCCCCTCTATGGTCCCATAGACTCCTCTTGGCCCCAATGACCCATTTGGCCCTATAGGCCCCTCTTAACCCCATTGGCCCCTTCTATGACCCCATTGACCCATTTGGCTCTATTTGGCCCTTCTATGGCCCCCATTGAGCCCTTTTTAGCCCCACTGGCCCTTCTATGGCCCATTTGGCCCCTCTTGACCCATTGACCCATTTTGCCCATTCAAACTATTTATGGCCCCATTGACCCACTCTATGGCCCCACTGACCTCTCTATGGCCCCCATATGGCCCCTTTTGGCCCCATTTACCCCCTTTTGTCCAATTCACCCCTCTTGGCCCCATTGATCCCATTTGGCCCCATTGGCCCCTTTAAGCCCAATTAACCCCACTATGGCCCCATCGACCTCTCTATGGCTCCATTGACCCCATTTGGCCCCCATTGATCCCTCTATGCCCCACTGACCTCTACTGGCCCCATTGCCCCATTTGGCCCCATTGATCCCATTTGGCCCATTGGCCCCTCTTTGCCCCATTGATCCTCTATGGGCCCCATTGGTCCCTCTATGGCCCCATTGTCCCCTCTATGACCCATTTGCCCCTCTATGCCCCCATTTACCCACTCTTGGCCCCTTGTGCCCTCTATGGCCCCCATTGTCCCCTCTTGGCTCCATTGACCTCATTTGGCCTCAATTGATCCCTCTTGGCCCCACTGGCTCCTCTATGGCGCCATTGACTTCTCTATGGCCCATTGGCCCCTCTTGGCCCCTTTTGACCCCATTGATCCCTTATGGCCCCATTGACCCCTTTTTAGCCCCATTGATCACTCTATTGCCCTATTGATCCATCTATGGCCCCATTGGCTCCTCTGGCCCCTTATGGCCTCATTGATTCCATTTGGCCCTATTGATCCCTTTATGGCCCCCATTGACCCCTCATGGCCCCTTTTGGACCCTCTATGGCCCCATGACTCCTCTTGGCCCCTTTGGCCCCTCTATGGCCCCATTGGCGCCCTCTTAGTCCCTTAATCCCATTTGGCTCTATTGAACCCATTTTGGCCCCATGGCCCGTCTATGGACCCCATTGACGTCTCTTTGGCCCCATTGATCCCTCTATGGCCCCATTGATCCCCTTTTGGCCCCATGCCCTCTCTAAGGTCCATTCAACCCATTGGCCCATTGTTCTCTCTATGGTCCCATTGATGTTTCTTGGCCCCATTTTGCCCCTCTATAGCCCCATTGGCCCCTCTTGGCCCCATTGAGCCCATTTGGCCCCCACTGATCCCTCTTGGCCCCATTGCCCCCTCTATGGTCTCATTGGATCGTCGATGGCCCCATTGGTGTCTCTTTGGCCCCATTGACCCCTCTATGGTCCCATTCACCCCCATTTGGCCCCATTGCAATCTCTTGGCCCCACTGACCTATCTATGGCCCCATTGCCCCATCTACTGTCCCATGGCCCCTCTGTGGCCCATTGTTCCCTCTTGGCCCCCATTGATCCCATCTATGGCCCCCATTGGCCCCCTCTTGACCCCATTTTAACCCCATTGGTCCCTCTATGGCCCTATTGATCCCATTTGGCCCCATTGGACCCCATTTAACCCCATTGATCCCCTCTATGGCCCCCATTGGCCCCTCTATGGCCCCATTGATCCCTTTATGGCCCCATTGACCCCTTTTAGCCCCATTGATCACTCTATTGCTCTATTGATCCAATCTATGGCCCCATTGGCTCCCTCTGGCTCCTCTATGGCCTCATTGATCCCATTTGGCCCTATTGATCCCTCTATGGCCCCAATGACTCCTCTTGGCCCCTTTGGCCCCTCTATGGCCCCATTGGCGCCTCTTAGTCCCTTTAATCCCATTTGGCTCTATTGAACCCAATTTGGCCCCATTGGCCCGTCTATGACCCCATTGACGTCTCTTGGCCCCATTGATCCCTCTATGGCCCCATTGATGTTTCTTGGGCCCCATTGGCCCCTCTTGGCCCCATTTACCCCCTTTCATCCCATTGACCCCTTTTGGCCCAATGGTCCCTCTATGGCCCGTATAGACTCCTCTTATCCCCATTGCCCTCTATGGCCCCATTGACCCCATTGGCCCCTTTGATCCCCCTTGGCCCCATTGACCCATTTGGCCCCATTGATCCCTCTATGGGCCCCATTGACCTATTTGGCCCCATTGATCCCTCTATGGCCCCATTGACCTATTTGGCCCCCATTGATCCCTCTATGGCCCCATTTATCCCCTTTCGTCCAATTGACCCCTCTATGGCTCCATTGGCCCCTTTTGGCCCCACTGACCCCTCTAAGGCACCATTGGATCCTCTATGGCCCAATTTGGCCCCATTGATCCCTCTATGGCCCCACTGACCCCTCTTGGCCCCATTGGGCCTCTCTATGGTGTCATTGGCCCTGCTATGGTCCAATTGATCCTCTACGACCCTATTGACCCCATTGGCCCCATTGGCCCCTCTATGGCCCCATTGATCCCTTTTGGCCCCATTGACCCCTCTATGGCACCCCTGACAACTCTATGACCCCATTGGCCCCTCTATAGCCCCCATTGATCCCTTTTAGGCCCCAATGGCTCCTCTTGGCCCCGTTCCCCATCTATGGCCCCATTGCACTCTCTATGGCCCCATTGATCCCTCTATGGTCCCATTGGTCCCTCTTGACCCCATTTTACCCCCCTTTCGTCCAATTCACCCCTCTTGGCCCAATTGATCCCTCTTATGACCCCATTTACCCCTCTTGGCTCCATTGGGCCCTCCACGGCCCCATTGACCCCATTTGGCCCCATTGATCCCTCTATGGCCCCACTGACCCCTCTTGGCCCTATTTGCCCCTTTGGGCCCAATTGACCCCTCTATGGCACCCCTGACAACTCTATGACCCCATTGGCCCCTCTTGGCCCCATCTGACCCCTCTAAGGCACCATTGGCTCCTCTATGGCCCAATTTGGCCCCATTGATCCTTCTGTGGCCCCACTGACCCCTCTTGGCCCCATTGGCCCCTCTATGGTCCCATTGACATTTCTTGGCCCCACTGACCCCCATTGGTGTCTCTATGGCCTTATTGGCCCCTCTTGGCCCCATTGAGCCCATTTGGCCCCATTGACCCCATTTAACCCTATTTATCCCTCTATGACCCCAATGACCCCTATTGGCCCCATTGGAACTTCTATGGCCCCATTGGCCCCTCTTGGCCCGATTGACCCCATTTGGCCCCATTCGCCCCTCTATGGCCCCATTGATCCCTTTTGGCCCCACTGGCTCCTCTTGGCCCCATTGACCTCTCTATGGCCCCATTGGCCCCTCTTCGCCCCCACTGACCCCTCTAAGGCACCATTGGCTCCTCTATGGCCCCATTTGGCCCCATTGGACCCTCTATGGCCCCATTGACCGCTCTATGGCCTCATTGGCCCCTCTATGGTCTCATTGGATCGTCTATGGCCCCATTGGCCCCTCTTGGACCCATTTTCCTCTCTATGATCCCATTTCCCTCTCTATTACCCCATTGGCCCTTCTATGGCCCCATTGATCCCTCTATGGCCCCATTGACCCCTCTTGGCCCCATTGACCCATTTGGACCCATTGATCCCTCTTGGCCCCATTGGCCTCTCTATGACCATATTGGCCCCTCTATGGCCCCATTAACCCCTCTATGGCCCCATTGGACCCTCTATGGCCCCATTGACCCCATTTGGCCCCATTTGCCCCTCTTGGCCCCATTGATCCCTATATGGGCCCATAGACTCCTCTTGGACCCATTGGCTCTTCTATGGCCCAATTGACCCCTCTATGGCCCCATTGGCCCCTCTTGGCCCCATTGACCCCTCTATGGGCCCACTCACTCCTCTATGGCCCTATTGATCTCTCTTGGCCCCACTGACGCTTCTATGACCCCAGTGGACCCTCTATGGCCCCAATGACCCCTATTGGCCCCATTGGAGCCTCTATGGTACTAATGGCCCCTCTTGGCCCCATTGATCCCATTTGGCCCCATTGGCCCCTCTATGGCCCCATTGGTCCCTCTATGGACCCATTGACCCATTTGGCCCCATTGATCCCTCTATGGCCCCATTGGCCCCTCTTGACCCCATTGATCCCTCTACGGGCCCATAGACTCCTCTATTGGCCCCATTGGAACTTCTATGGTACTAATGGCCCCTCTTGGCCCCATTGATCCCATTTGGCCCCATTGATCCCTCTACGGCCCTATAGACTCCTCTTATCCCCATTGGCCCCTCTTGGCCCCATTGATCCCATTTGGCCCCATTGGCCCCTCTATGGCTCCATTGACGTTTCTATGACCCCCAGTGGACCCTCTTGGCCCCATTGATCCTATTTGGCCCCATTGAACCCATTTGGCCCCATTGACCCCTCTATGGCCCCATTGAACTCTCTATGACCCCACTGATCCCATTTGGCCCCATTGATCCCTCTTGGCCCCATTGATCCCTCTTGGCCCCATTGATCTCTCTATGGCCCCATTGGCCCCTCTTATCCTCGTTGGCCCCTCTATGGCCCCACTGACCCCTATTGGCCCCAATGGAGCCTCTATGGCCTTATTGACCTCTCTATGGCCCCATTGGCCTCTCTATGGCCCCCTTTACCCCATTTGGCCCCATTGGTCTCTCTATGGCGCCATTGGCCCCTCTTGACCCCACTGACCCCATTTAACCCCGCTGGCCCCTCTGTGGCCCCTTTGACCCTTCTATGGTCCCATTGTCTCCTCTTGGCCCCATTGATCCCTCTATGGTCCCATTTACGTCTCTATGGCCGCATTTGGCCCCACTGATCTCTCTTGGCCCCACTTACTCCTCTATGGCCCCATTTACGTCTCTATGGCCCCATAGACTCCTCTTGGCCCCATTGGACCCTATTGACCCCATGATCCCTCTTGGCACCATTGACCCCTCTATGACTCCATTTGGCCCTATTGATCCCTCTTGGCCCCATTGGCCGCTCTATGGTCTCATTGGATCGTCTATGGCGCCATTGATCCCATTTGGCCCGATTGGCTCCTCTATGGCCCACTGACCTCTCTATGGCCCCATTGACCCCTCTATGGGCTCATTGATCCCTCTTGGCCCCATTTACCGCCTTTCATCCAATTGACCCCTCTTGGCCCCATTGATCCCATTTGGCCCCATTGGCCCCTCTATGACCCCATTGATCCCTCTATGGTCTCATTGGCCCCTCTTGGCCCCTCTTTGCCCCATTGTCCCCTCTATTTGCCCCATTGGCCCCTTTTGGCCCCATTAGAACCTATGGACCCCATTGACCCCTCTATGACTCCATTTGGCCCTACTGATCCCTCTTGGCCCCACTGGCTCCTCTATGACCCCATTGGCCCCTCTTGGCCCCACTGACCCCTCTAAGACACTATTGGCTCCTCTTTGGCCCCATTGGCCCCTCTTGGCCCCCCTGACTCCTTAAGGCACTATTGGCTCCTCTATGGCGCCATTGGCCCCTCTATGACCCCATTGACCCCATTTGGCCCTATTGATCCCTCTTGGCCCCATTGGCCGCTCTATGGCCCATTGGCCCCTGTATGGCCCCATTGACCTTTCTATGGGCTCATTGATCCCTCTTGGCCCCATTTACTGCCTTTCATCCAATTGACCCCTCTTGGCCCCTCTTGGCCCCATTGATCCCTCTATGGGCCCATAGACTCCTCTTGGGCCCACTGTCCCCACTATGGCCCCATTGATCCCTCTACGGCCCCATTGGCCCCTTTTGGCCCCATTGGCTCTTCTATGGCCCCATTGGCCCCTCTATGACCCCATTGATCCCTCTATGGTCTCATTGGCCCGTCTTGGCCCCAATGATCCCATTTGGCCCAATTGGCCCCTCTATGGCCCCATTGGCCCCTTTAGAACCTATTGACCCCATTGATCCCTCTATGCTCCCATTGGCCTCTCTATGGCCCCATTAACCCCTCTATGACCCTATTTGGCCCCATTGATCCCTATTGGCCCCATTGACTCCTCTATGGCCCCATTGGCCCCTCTATGACCCCATTGATCCCTCTATGGCCCTATAGACTCCTCTTATCCTCGTTGGTCCCTCTTGGCCCCACTGACCCCTCTATGACCCCAATGACCCCATTTAACCCTATTGGTCCCTGTATTCCCCATTGGCCCTTCTTGACCTCATTGGCCCCTCTATGACCCCACTGATCCCATTTGGCCCCATTGGCCCCTCTATCGTCTCATTGGATCGTCTATGGCCCCATTGGCCCCTCTTGGACCCATTTCCCTCTCTATGGCCCCGTTGACCCCATGTGGTTTCAATGGGGTGACCCCCATTGAAACCCCTCTTGACCCCATTGATGTTTCTTGGCCCCACTGATCCCTCTATGGCCCCATTGGCCCCTCTTGGCCCTATTGGCCCCTTTTGACCCCATTGGCCACTTTATGGCCCCATTGACCCAATTTAACCCCATTGGCCCCTGTTGGCCCCATTGACCCCCTTTGGCCCAATTGATCCCTCTTGGCCCCACTGACCCCTCTATGGCCCCAATGACCCCATTTAACTCTATTAACTATTCTATGGCCCCATTGATCCCTCTATGGCCCCATTGGCCCCTCTATGGCCCCATTGGCCCCTCTATGGCCCCATTGGTCCAACTATGGCCCCACTGACCCATTTGGCCCTATTGATCCCTCTTGGCCCCCTTGATCCCATTGGGCCCCGCTGGCCCCATTTATCCCCTTTCATCCAATTGACCCCTCTATGACCCCTCTATGGCCCCATTGGCCCCTCTATGGCCCCATTGGCCCCTCTATGGCCCCATTGGTCCCTCTATGACCCTATTGATCCCTCTTGGCCCCATTGATGCCATTTGGCCCCATTGGCCCCTCTATGGCCCCACTGACCCCTCTATGGCCCCAATGACCCCATTTAACCCTATTGGTCCCTCTATGGCCCCATTGGCCCTTCTTGACCTCATTGGCCCCTCTATGACCCCATTGATCCCATTTGGCCCCATTGACCCCTCTATGGCCGCATTGGCCTCTCTATGGTCTCATTGGATCGTCTATGGCCCCATTGGCCTCTCTAAGGCCCCAATGATCCCATTTGGCCCAATTGGCCTCTCTATGGCCCAATTGGCCCCTCTATGGCCCCATTAACCCCTCTATGACCCTATTTGGCCCCATTGATCCCTATTGGCCCCACTGGCTCCTCTATGGCCCCATTGGCTCCTCTATGGCCCCATCGATCCCTCTATGGCCCCTTTTACCCCATTTAACCCCATTGGCCCCTCTATGACCCCATTGACCCCTCTATGGCCCCATTGACCCCATTTGGCCCCACTGTTCCCTCTTGGCCCCATTGGCCCCTCTATGGACTCATTGGATCGTCTATGGCCCCATTGGTGTCTCTAAGGCCCCATTGACTCCTCTTGGCCCCATTTGGCCCCATTGCCCTCTCTTGGCCCCACTGACCTATCTATGGCCCCACTGACCTATCTATGGCCCCATTGGCCCCTCTATGGCCCCATTGGACCCTTTTGGCCCCATTGGACCCTCTATGACCCCATTGTGTCCTTTTGGCCCCATTGACCCCTCTTGGCCCCCCCTGATCCCTCTTGGCCCCATTGATCCCATTTGGCCCCATTGTTCCCTCTTGGCCCCTTTGGCCTCTCTATGACCATATTGGCCCCTCTATGGCCCCATTGATCCCTCTATGACCGATTGGACCCATTTGGCCCCATTGATCCCTCTCTGGACCCACTGACCCATTTGGCCCCATTGGCCCCTCTTGACCTCATTGATCCCTCTATGGCCCCATTGGTCCCGCTATGGCCCTATTGATCCCTCTTGGCCCCATTGGCCCCTCTATGGCCCCATTGGACCCTTTTGAACCCATTGACCCCATTGACCCCTCTTGGTCCCATTGGTGTCTCTATGGCCCCATTCACCCCATTTGGCCCAATTGATGTTTCTTGGCCCCATTGGCCCCTCTATGACCCCTTTTACCCTAATTAACCCCATTGGCCCCTCTATGGCCGCACTGACCCCTATTGGCCCCATAGGAGCCTCTATGGCCCCATTGGCCCCTCTATGGCCCCATTGATCCCTCTTGGCCCCATTGATCCTTCTATGGCCCCAGTGGACCCTCTATGGCCCCACTGATGCCTATTGGCCCCATAGGAGCCTCTATGTCCTTATTGGCCCCTCTTGGCCCCACTGATCCCTCTTGGCCCCTTTTGACCCCTCTTGGCCCCTTTTGACCCCTCTTGGCCCCATTGGCCCCTCTATGGTCTCTTTGAATCATCTATGGCCCCACTGACCTCTCTATGGCCCTATTGACCCCATTTGGCCCCATCGAACCCCTCTTGACCCCATTGATGTTTCTTGGCCCCACTGATCCCTTTATGGCCCCATTGGCCCCTTTTGACCCCATTGGCCCCTCTAAGGCCCAATTAACCCCTCTATGTCCCTATTGACCCCTCTTGGCCCCATTGATCCCATTTGGCCCTATTGAAACCATTTGGCCCCATTGGCCCCTCTATGTCCCCATTGATCCCATTTGGCCCTATTGATCCCTCTTGGCCCCATTTACCCCCATTGGCCACTCTATTGCCCCTTTGGCCCCTGTTGGCCCCATTTAACCCTATTAACTATTCTATGGCTCCATTGATCCCTCTATGGCCCCATTGGTCCCTCTATGGCCCCATTGATCCCTCTTGGCCCCATTGATCCCATTTGGCCCCATTGGCCCCTCTATGGCTCCATTGACCCCATTTGGCCCCATTGATCCCTCTTGGCCCCACTGGCTCCTCTACGGCCCCATTGATGCCATTTGGCCCCATTGACCTCTCTATGGCCCCATTGGCCCCTCTTTGGCTCCATTTACTCCTCTTGGCCCCATTGATTCCTCTTATCCCCTCTATGACCCCATTTCCCTTCTGTGACCCCATTTCCCTCTCTATGGTCCCAATTCCCTCTCTATGACCCCACTGGTGCCTCTATGGCCCCATTGATCCCATTTGGCCCCATTATCCCCTCTTGGTCCCTCTTTGCCCCATTGACCCCTCTATGGCCCCATTGACCCCTCTTGGCCCCATTGATCCCTCTATGGCCCCATTGGCCCCTCTTGGCCCCATTGACCCCTCTATGGCCCCACTGACCCCTCTTTGGCCCCATTGGCCCCTCTTGGCCCCTTTTGACCCCATTGGCTCCTCTAAGGCCCAATTAACTCCTCTAAGGCCCCATCGACCTCTCTATGGCCCCATTGACTCCATTTGGCCCCATTGACCCCTCTATGGCCCCATTGACCCCATTTGGCCCTATTGATCCCTCTATGGCTCCATTGACCCCATTTGGCCCCATTGGCCTCTCTATGGCCCCATTGGTGCCTCTATGACCCCAATTGCCACTCTATGGCCCCAATTCCCTCTCTATGACCCCATTGGCCCCTCTATGGCCCCATTGGTGCCTCTATGGTCCTATTGATCCCATTTGGCCCCATTGGAACCTCTATGGCCCATTGGTCCCTCTATGGCCCCCTCTATGGTCCCATTTCCCTCTCTATGGTCCCACATTCCCTCTCTATGACCCCAATTGCCACTCTATGACCCCCATTGGCCCCTCTATGGCCCCATTGGTGCCTCTATGACCCCAATTGCCACTCTATGACCCCCACTGGCCCCTCTATAGCCCCAATTCCCACTCTATGACCCCAATTGCCACTCTATGACCCCATTGACCCCCTCTGTGGCCCCATTGGCCCCTCTATAGCCCCAATTGCCACTCTATGACCCCCATTGGCCCCTCTATGGCCCCAATTGCCTCTCTATGACCCCATTGGCCCCTCTATAGCCCCAATTACCACTCTATGACCCCAACTCCCACTCTATGACCCCATTGACCCCCTCTATAGCCCCATTGGTGCCTCTCTTCCTCCCTCTGCCCCACATCCGCCCCACATCTGCCCCCCATGTGCCCCCCCCCAACAGGGCGGGTGGTGGAGCGTTTGGTGCGGGGGCGCTGCCCCCGTGGGGCGCTGCAGTTGGGGTCGCGCTGCGGTTATTCGGCGGTGGTTGTGGGGCGATCGCTGCCCCACGGCGCAACGCTGCTGATCCTGGAGAGCGACCCACGGCGCGTGGACATCGCCCTCCGCGTCCTGCGCCTCGCCGGCCTGCGGCCCCCCGCCGTGAGTGACCCATAGCGACCCATAGCGACCCATAGATCCCGACCCATAGAGCCCTGACCCATAGAGCCCTGACCCATAGATAGTGACCCATAGCGACCCACGGCGCATGGACATCGCCCTCCGCGTCCTGCGCCTCGCCGGCCTGCGGCCCCCCGCCGTGAGTGACCCATAGATCCTGACCCATAGATCCTGACCCATAGCGACCCATAGCGACCCATAGAGCCCTGACCCATAGAGACCCATAGATAGTGACCCATAGTGACCCATAGATAGTGACCCATAGAGCCCTGACCCATAGAGACCCATAGTGACCCATTGATAGCGACCCATAGCGACCCATAGCGACCCATAGAGACTCATAGCGACCCATAGATAGTGACCCATAGAGCCCTGACCCATAGAGACCCATAGATAGTGACCCATAGGGACCCATAGATAGCGACCCATAGAGCCCTGACCCATAGCGACCCATAGAGACCCATAGAGACCCATAGCGACCCATAGAGACCCATAGAGACCCATAGAGACCCATAGAGCCCGACCTATAGAGCCCTGACCCATAGAGACCCATAGTGACCCATAGTGACCCATAGCGACCCATAGCGACCCATAGAGACCCATAGAGACCCATAGAGACCCATAGCGACCCATAGAGACCCATAGAGCCCGACCCATAGAGCCCTGACCCATAGAGACCCATAGATAGTGACCCATAGCGACCCATAGCGACCCATAGCGACCCATAGACACCCATAGAGGCCCATAGTGACCCATAAAGACCCATAGAGACCCATAGAGACCCATAGTGACCCATAGCGACCCATAGAGACCCATAGAGACCCATAGACACCCATAGACACCCATAGTGACCCATAGAGACCCATAGAGACCCATAGAGACCCATAGTGACCCATAGAGACCCATAGAGACCCATAGTGACCCATAGAGACCCATAGAGACCCATAGAGACCCATAGTGACCCATAGCGACCCATAGAGACCCATAGAGACCCATAGACACCCATAGACACCCATAGTGACCCATAGAGACCCATAGAGACCCATAGAGACCCATAGTGACCCATAGAGACCCATAGAGACCCATAGAGACCCATAGAGACCCATAGAGACCCATAGAGACCCATAGTGACCCATAGAGACCCATAGAGACCCATAGAGACCCATAGAGACCCATAGAGACCCATAGTGACCCATAGAGACCCATAGAGACCCATAGAGACCCATAGTGACCCATAGCGACCCATAGAGACCCATAGAGACCCATAGACACCCATAGACACCCATAGTGACCCATAGAGACCCATAGAGACCCATAGAGACCCATAGTGACCCATAGAGACCCATAGAGACCCATAGTGACCCATAGAGACCCATAGAGACCCATAGAGACCCATAGTGACCCATAGAGACCCATAGACACCCATAGACACCCATAGTGACCCATAGAGACCCATAGAGACCCATAGTGACCCATAGAGACCCCATAGAGACCCATAGAGACCCATAGACACCCATAGACACCCATAGTGACCCATAGAGACCCATAGAGACCCATAGTGACCCATAGAGACCCATAGAGACCCATAGTGACCCATAGAGACCCATAGAGACCCATAGAGACCCATAGAGACCCATAGAGACCCATAGTGACCCATAGAGACCCATAGAGGCCCATAGTGACCCATAGAGACCCATAGACGCCCATAGAGGCCCATAGTGACCCATAGAGACCCATAGAGACCCATAGTGACCCATAGTGACCCATAGAGACCCATAGAGACCCATAGAGACCCATAGCGACCCATAGCGACCCATAGAGACCCATAGAGACCCATAGAGACCCATAGTGACCCATAGAGACCCATAGTGACCCATAGATAGTGACCCATAGCGACCCATAGATCCCTGACCCATAGAGCCCTGACCCATAGAGCCCTGACCCATAGATCCTGACCCATAGCGACCCATAGATCCCTCTCTATAACCCCATTTCCTTCTCTATGTCCCCATATTCCCTCTCTATGGTCCCAATTTCCTCTCTATGATCCCTTTTGATCCTCTATGACCCCAATCGCCTCTCTATGGTTCCATTTCCCCCTCTATGACCTCAGATTCCCTCTCTATGACCCCATTTACCTCTCTATGACCCCATATTCCCCCTCTACAACCCATAGATCCCTGACCCATAGATAGGGACCCATAGATCCCGACCCATAGATCCCTGACCCATAGATAGTGACCCATAGATCCCTGACCCATAGATAGTGACCCATAGATCCCTGACCCATAGATCCCCGACCCATAGATAGTGACCCATAGATCCCTGACCCATAGATCCCTGACCCATAGATAGTGACCCATAGATCCCTGACCCATAGATCCCCAACCCATAGATAGTGACCCATAGATCCCTGACCCATAGATCCCTGACCCATAGATAGTGACCCATAGATCTCCGACCCATAGATCCCTGACCCATAGATAGTGACCCATAGATCCCTGACCCATTGATCCCTGACCCATAGATCCCCGACCCATAGATAGTGACCCATAGATCCCTGACCCATAGATCCCTGACCCATAGATCCCCAACCCATAGATAGTGACCCATAGATCCCTGACCCATAGATCCCTGACCCATAGATAGTGACCCATAGATCCCTGACCCATAGATCCCTGATCCATAGATAGTGACCCATAGATCCCTGACCCATAGATCCCTGACCCATAGATAGTGACCCATAGATCCCCGACCCATAGATCCCTGACCCATAGATCCCCGACCCATAGATAGTGACCCATAGATCCCTGACCCATAGATCCCCGACCCATAGATAGTGACCCATAGATCCCTGACCCATAGATCCCCGACCCATAGATAGTGACCCATAGATCCCTGACCCATAGATCCCTGACCCATAGATAGTGACCCATAGATCCCTGACCCATAGATCCCCGACCCATAGATAGTGACCCATAGATCCCTGACCCATAGATCCCTGACCCATAGATAGTGACCCATAGATCCCTGACCCATAGATAGTGACCCATAGATCCCCGACCCATAGATCCCTGACCCATAGATCCCCGACCCATAGATAGTGACCCATAGATCCCCGACCCATAGATCCCTGATCCATAGATAGTGACCCATAGATCCCCGACCCATAGATCCGTGACCCATAGATCCCCGACCCATAGATCCCTGACCCATAGATCCGTTTCTCCATAGGTTTCGGTGCTTTGTGGCTCTCCGGAGTCGCTCTTTTCCCATTGGAGTTTTCCGCCCTTGGATTTGGTGCTTTTGGCGGAGGATCCTCAGCGCTTCCTTCGGACCCTTCGGCTCTTGGAGCGACGGCGGTTGTTGGCGTCCGACGCTCTTCTCCTGACCCATCGCGCGGCCCTTCCGGCGGCGGCTCCGCTCTTCCGATACCTCCGATCCTCCGGGAAGTACCGCTGTCGGATCCATCGGAGCACCGTCGAGTTCCATCCGCGCATCCGGGACGATGTCATCGAGATCCGATTCCTGGGATACGGCTGATGGATCGGTGCAGGGTTGACCTGGCAGCCTTTGGGGTTCAATGGGAGCCATGGGGTTGACCTGGCAGCCTTTGGGGTTCAATGGGAGCCACGGGGTTGACCTGGCAGCCTTTGGGGTTCAATGGGAGCCAATGGGTTGACCTGGCAGCCTTTGGGGTTCAATGGGAGCCATGGGGTTGACCTGGCAGCCTTTGGGGTTCAATGGGAGCCATGGGGTTGACCTGGCAGCCTTTGGGGTTCAATGGGAGCCATGGGGTTGACCTGGCAGCCTGTGGGGTTCACTGGGAGCTATGGGGTTGACCTGGCAGCCTGTGGGGTTCAATGGGAGCCATGGGGTTGACCTGGCAGCCTGTGGGGTTCAATGGGAGCCATGGGGTTGACCTGGCAGCCTTTGGGGTTCACTGGGAGCCATGGGGTTGACCTGGCAGCCTTTGGGGTTCACTGGGAGCCATGGGGTTGACCTGGCAGCCTGTGGGGTTCAATGGGAGCCATGGGGTTGACCTGGCAGCCTTTGGGGTTCAATGGGAGCCATGGGGTTGACCTGGCAGCCTGTGGGGTTCAATGGGAGCCATGGGGTTGACCTGGCAGCCTGTGGGGTTCACTGGGAGCTATGGGGTTGACCTGGCAGCCTGTGGGGTTCAATGGGAGCCATGGGGTTGACCTGGCAGCCTGTGGGGTTCAATGGGAGCCATGGGGTTGACCTGGCAGCCTTTGGGGTTCACTGGGAGCCATGGGGTTGACCTGGCAGCCTTTGGGGTTCAATGGGAGCCATGGGGTTGACCTGGCAGCCTGTGGGGTTCAATGGGAGCCATGGGGTTGACCTGGCAGCCTTTGGGGTTCAATGGGAGCCATGGGGTTGACCCGGCAGCCTTTGGGGTTCAATGGGAGCCACGGGGTTGACCTGGCAGCCTTTGGGGTTCAATGGGAGCCATGGGGTTGACCTGGCACAATGGGAGCCAATGGGTTGACCTGGCAGCCTGTGGGGTTCAATGGGATTCGGGGTTGACCTGGCAGCCTGTGGGGTTCAATGGGAGCCATGGGGTTGACCTGGCAGCCTTTGGGGTTCAATGGGAGCTATGGGGTTGACCTGGCAGCCTTTGGGGTTCAATGGGAGCCATGGGGTTGACCTGGCAGCCTTTGGGGTTCAATGGGAGCCATGGGGTTGACCTGGCAGCCTTTGGGGTTCAATGGGAGCCATGGGGTTGACGTGGCAGCCTTTGGGGTTCAATGGGAGCCACGGGGTTGACCTGGCAGCCTGTGGGGTTCAATGGGAGCCATGGGGTTGACCTGGCAGCTTGTGGGGTTCAATGGGAGCCATGGGGTTGACCTGGCAGCCTTTGGGGTTCAATAGGAGCTATGGGGTTGACCTGGCAGCCTTTGGGGTTCAATGGGAGCCACGGGGTTGACCTGGCAGCCTGTGGGGTTCAATGGGAGCCACGGGGTTGACCTGGCAGCCTTTGGGGTTCAATGGGAGCCATGGGGTTGACCTGGCAGCCTTTGGGGTTCAATGGGAGCCACGGGGTTGACCTGGCAGCCTGTGGGGTTCAATGGGAGCCACGGGGTTGACCTGGCAGCCTGTGGGGTTCAATGGGAGCTATGGGGTTGACCTGGCAGCCTTTGGGGTTCAATGGGAGCTATGGGGTTGACCTGGCAGCCTTTGGGGTTCAATGGGAGCTATGGGGTTGACCTGGCAGCCTGTGGGGTTCAATGGGAGCCATGGGGTTGACCTGGCAGCCTTTGGGGTTCACTGGGAGCCACGGGGTTGACCTGGCAGCCTTTGGGGTTCAATGGGAGCCATGGGGTTGACCTGGCAGCCTTTGGGGTTCAATGGGAGCCATGGGGTTGACCTGGCAGCCTTTGGGGTTCAATGGGAGCCACGGGGTTGACCTGGCAGCCTTTGGGGTTCAATGGGAGCCATGGGGTTGACCTGGCAGCCTGTGGGGTTCAATGGGAGCCATGGGGTTGACCTGGCAGCCTGTGGGGTTCAATGGGAGCTATGGGGTTGACCTGGCAGCCTGTGGGGTTCAATGGGAGCCACGGGGTTGACCTGGCAGCCTGTGGGGTTCAATGGGAGCCATGGGGTTGACCTGGCAGCCTTTGGGGTTCACTGGGAGCCATGAGGTTGACCTGGCAGCCTTTGGGGTTCACTGGGAGCCATGGGGTTGACCTGGCAGCCTTTGGGGTTCAATGGGAGCCAATGGGTTGACCTGGCAGCCTTTGGGGTTCAATGGGAGCCAATGGGTTGACCTGGCAGCCTTTGGGGTTCAATGGGAGCCACGGGGTTGACCTGGCAGCCATGGGGATGAACTGTCATCGAGATCCGATTCCTCGGATACGGCTGAAGGAAAGTGTCGGAAACAGCGCCAATGGAGCAGATTCGATTCATCGGATACGGCTGAGAAAGTTCCAGAACACTTGGATCTCCTCCGGATGGCACTAATGGGACCTTCAGGACTGGATTTATTCGGAAAAAAACGGGAGAACCACCACCACCCCACAGGGACCCCAAAAACGGCTCCGGCATTATTCTGGCCCCCCAATATCGTTCCGGAAGCATAATTCCCAGTGTGATTCCAGCACTTGGGGCTCCCCAAAAGCAGCTCCGGCATCATTCCGGCCCCCCAATATCCTTCCAGATCCACAATTCCCGGTGTTTCGGCACTTGGGGCTCCCCAAAAGTGACTCCGGCATCATTCCGGCCCCCCAATATCCTTCCGGATCTACAATTCCCGGTGTTTCGGCACTTGGGGCTCCCCAAAAGTGACTCTGGCATCATTCCGGCCCCCCAATATCATTCCAGATCCACAATTCCCGGTGTTTTGGCACCTGGGGTTCCCCAAAAGCAGCTCCGGCATCATTCCATCCCCTCAATATCCTTCCAGATCCACAATTCCCGGTGTGATTCCGGCACTTGGGGCTCCCCAAAAGCGGCTCCGGCATCATTCCGGCCCCCCAATATCCATCCGGATTCACAATTTCCGGTGTGATTCCAGCATTTGGGGTCCCCAAAAGTTGCTCTGGCATCATTCCGGCCCCCCAATATCATTCCAGATCCACAATTCCCGGTGTTTCGGCACTTGGGGCTCCCAAAAAGTGACTCCGGCATCATTCCGGCCCCCCAATATCCATCCGGATTCACAATTTCCGGTGTGATTCCAGCATTTGGGGTCCCCAAAAGCGACTCCGGCATTATTCCGGCCCCCCAATATCCTTCTGGATCCACAATTCCTGGTGTATCGGCACTTGGGGCTCCCCAAAAGCGGCTCCGGCATCATTCCGGCCCCCCAATATCATTCCGGATCCACAATTCCCGGTGTATCGGCACTTGGGGCTCCCCAAAAGCGGCTCCGGCATCATTCCGGCCCCCCAATATCATTCCAGTCCCCAAAATTCCCGGTGTTTCGGCACAGCTCCGTTCCCACTCCGAGTTCCGGGTGCTCCGCGGGGGCTCTCAGATCATCCACTGGTCCTGATCCTGATCCGCTCCTTCCATATCCACCTGCAAACGGAAACCCAATCCTGAGCCCAATGGCACGAGGGGCTCCCAACATTCCCCAAATCCCAAAAGGCTCCAACTCTTCCTGACACCTCGAGGGGTTCCAACTCTTCCCAAGGGGTTCCGACCATTCCCAACACCTCGAGGGACTCCAATCCTTTCCAACACCTTGAGAGGCTCCGACTCTTCCCAATGCCTCCAACCCTTCCTGAGGGGCTCCGACCATTCCCAACACCCCAAGAGACTCCAACTCCTCCCAAGGGACTCCAACCCTTCCCAACACCTCCAACCCTTCCCGAGGGGCTCCAACCATTCCCGACATCTCAAGAGGCTCCGACTCTTCCCAATGCCTCCAACCCTTCCCGAGGGGCTCCAACTCTTCCCGACACCTTGAGGGGCTCCGACACTTCCCGAGGGGCTCTGACCATTCCCAATACCTCCAACCCTTCCTGAGGGACTCCAACCCTTCCCGACACCCCGAGAGGCTCCAACTACTCCTGAGGGACTCCAACTCTTCCCAATGCCTCCAACACTTCCCAAGGGGCTCCGACCATTCCCAACACCTCCAACCCTTCCCAAGGGACTCCATCTCTTCCCAACACCTCGAGGGGCTCCAACCTTTCCTGAGAGACTCCAATCCTTTCCAACACCTCGAGGGGCTCTGACTCTTCCTGAGGGACTCCAACCCTTCCCAACACCTCCAACACTTCCCGAGGGGCTCCGACCATTCCCAATGCCTTGAGGGACTTTGACTCTTCCCGAAGGGCTCCGACTCTTCCCGACACCCCAAGAGGCTCCAACTCTTCCCAAGAGGCTCCGACTCTTCCCAACACCTTGAGGGGCTCCAACCCTTCCAGATGGGCTCCGACCATTCCTGACATCCCAAGAGGCTCCAACTCTTCCCGAGGGGCTCCAACCCTTCCCGAGGGGCTCCAACCCTTCCCAACACCTCAAGGAGCTCTGACCCTTCCCGAGGGGCTCCGACCCTTCCCAAGGGACTCCAACCCTTCCCGAGGGACTCCAAGGGGCTCCGACCATTCCCGACATCCTGAGAAGTTCTGACTCTTCCCAAGGGGCTCTGACTCTTCCTGAGGGGCTCTGACTCTTCCTGACACCCCGAGGGGCTCCGACCATTCCCGACACCTTGAGAGGTTCTGACTCTTCCCGAGGAGTTCCGACTCTTCCCGACACCCCGAGAGGCTCCGACCCTTCCCAACACCTTGAGGGTCTCCAATCCTTCCTGAGGGGCTTCCACTCTTCCCAACACTTCAAGGGGCTCCAACCCTTCCTGAGAGACTCTGATCCTTTCCAACACCTCGAGGAGCTCCGACTCTTCCTGAGGGACTCCGACCCTTCCCTACACCTCGAGGGGCTCCGACCCTTCCTGAGGGACTCCAACTCTTCCCAACACCTCGAGGGGCTCCAACCCTTCCCGAGGGACTCCAACTCCTCCCAACACCTCAAGGGACTCCAACCCTTCCCGAGGGTCTCCAACCCTTCCCAACACCTCGAGGGGCTCCGACCCTTCCTGAGGGACTCCAACTCTTCCCAACACCTCGAGGGGCTCCGACTCTTCCTGAGGGACTCCAACTCTTCCCAACACCTCGAGGGGCTCCAACCCTTCCTGAGGGACTCCAACTCTTCCCAACACCTCGAGGGGCTCCGACCCTTCCTGAGAGACTCCAACTCTTCCCGAGGGACTCCAACCCTTCCCAACACCTCAAGGGACTCCGACCCTTCCTGAGGGACTCCAACTCTTCCCAACACCTCCAACCCTTCCTGAGGGACTCCAACCCTTCCCAACGCCTCCAACCCTTTCCGAGGGACTCCAACTCTTCCCAACACCTCGAGGGACTCCGACCCTTCCCGAGGGACTCCGACCCTTCCCAACACCTCCAACCCTTTCCGAGGGACTCCAACTCTTCCCAACACCTCAAAGGGCTCTGACCCTTCTCAACACCTCCAACCCTTCCCGAGGGACTCCGACCCTTCCCAACACCTCGAGGGGCTCCAACTCTTCCCAACACTTCCAACCCTTCCCGAGGGACTCCAACTCTTCCCAACACCTCGAGGGGCTCCGACCCTTCCCGAGGGACTCCAACTCTTCCCAACACCTCGAGGGACTCCAACCCTTCCTGAGGGTCTCCAACCCTTCCCGAGGGACTCCAACCCTTCCCAACACCTCGAGGGGCTCCAACACTTCCCGAGGGACTCCAACTCTTCCCAACACCTCCAACCCTTCCCGAGGGACTCCAACTCTTCCCAACACCTCGAGGGCCTCCGACCCTTCCCGAGGGACTCCAACTCTTCCCAACACCTCCAACCCTTCCTGAGGAACTCCAACCCTTCCTAACACCTCGAGGGGCTCCGACCCTTCCTGAGGGACTCCAACTCTTCCCAACACCTCCAACCCTTCCTGAGGGACTCCAACTCTTCCCAACACCTCCAACCCTTCCCAAGGAACTCCAACTCTTCCCAACACCTCAAAGGGCTCCGACCCTTCCCGAGGGACTCCAACTCTTCCCAACACCTCCAACCCTTCCCGAGGGTCTCCAACCCTTCCTAACACCTCGAGGGGCTCCGACCCTTCCTGAGGGACTCCAACTCTTCCCAACACCTCCAACCCTTCCTGAGGAACTCCAACTCTTCCCAACACCTCGAGGGGCTCCGACTCTTCCTGAGGGACTCCAACTCTTCCCAACACCTCGAGGGGCTCCAACCCTTCCTGAGGAACTCCAACTCTTCCCAACACCTCGAGGGACTCCGACCCTTCCTGAGGGTCTCCAACCCTTCCCAACACCTCCAACCCTTCCCGAGGGACTCCAACTCTTCCCAACACCTCGAGGGGCTCCGACCCTTCCTGAGAGACTCCAACTCTTCCCAACACCTCGAGGAGCTCTGACTCTTCCCAAGGGGCTCTGACCATTCCCGACACCCCGAGAGGCTCCAACTCTTCTCAAGGAGCTCCAACCCTTCCCAACGCCTCCAACCCTTCCCGAGGAACTCCAACCATTCCTGACATCTCAAGGGGCTCCGACCCTTCCTGAGGGACTCCAACTCGTCCCAACACCTCGAACCCTTCCCAACACCTCGAGGGGCTCCGACTCTTCCCAACGTCTCCAACCCTTCCTGAGGGGCTCTGACCATTCCCGACACCTCGAGGAGCTCTGACTCTTCCCAACACCTCCAACCCTTCCCGAGGAACTCCAACTCTTCCCAACACCTCGAGGGGCTCCAACCCTTCCCGAGGGACTCCGATCCTTTCTAACACTTCAAGGTGCTCCGACTCTTCCCAAGGAGCTCCGACCCTTCCCGACACCCCGAGGGGCTCCGACCCTTCTCAAAGGGCTCTGACTCTTCCCAACACCTTGAGGGGCTCCGACCCTTCCTGAGGGTCTCCAACCCTTCCCGAGGGACTCCAACTCTTCCCAACACCTCCAACCCTTCCCAAGGAATTCCAACTCTTCCCAACACCTCGAGGGGCTCCGACCCTTCCTGAGGGACTCCAACTCTTCCCAACACCTTGAGGGACTCCAACCCTTCCTGAGGTGCTCCGACCCTTCCCGAGGTGCTCCGACCCTTCCCGAGGGGAATTTGCGGACCTCGTTAACGTCTCCGTCGTCGGGAGATTCGTTGTAGTCGTTCATCTCATCCATATCCTGAATGTCCTCATCGTCCTCCGAGTCCTCCTCGCTGTCCTCATCGTCCTCGTCGTCCTCTTCCTCCTCTTCGTCGTAGTGCTGACGAGGATCAACCCCGGCACAACGTTCCATAGGAGCCCACAAATCCCGTTCCCAAATCCCATTCCCAAAGGAGACCCCAAATCCCATTCCCAAAGGAGCCCTCAAACCCCACAATTCAATCCCCAAAGGATCCCCAATCGCATTCTCAAAGGATCCCCCAAACCCCCCAATCCCATTCCCAAAGGATCCTCCAAATCCCAATTCCCAAAGGATCCCCCCAAACCCGATTCCCAAAGGATCCCCCACATCCTATTCCCAAAGGATCCCCCAAATCCTATTCGCAAAGGATCCCCCAAACCCCCAATTTGATGCCCAAAGGATCCCCCAAACCCCACAATCCAATTCCCAAAGGATCCTCTAAATCCCAATTCCCAAAGGATCCCCCAAACCCAATTGCCAAAGGATCCCCCAAACCCCACAATCCAATTCCCAAAGGATCCCCCAAACCCCACAATCCAATTCCCAAAGGATCCTCTAAATCCCAATTCCCAAAGGATCCCAAAACCCCACAATTCAATTCCCAAAGGATCCCCCAAATCCCATTCCCAAAGGATCCCCCAAACCCCTCAAATCCAAACCCAAAAGGTTCCCCAAAACCCCCAATCCAATTCCCAAAGGATCCCCCAAATCCCAATTCCCAAAGGATCCCCCAAACCCCCCAAATCCCATTCCCAAAGGATCCCCCAAACCCAATTCCCAAAGGATCCCCCAAACCCCACAATTCAATTCCCAAAGGATCCCCCAAATCCGATTCCCAAAGGATCCCCCAAACCTCTCATATCCCATTCCCAAAGGGTCCCCCCAACCCCCCCCAATCCTATTCCCAAAGGATAGGGAGACCCCCAAACCCCCAAATCCGATTCCCAAAGGATCCCCCAAACCCCAAATCCCATAACCAAAGGATCCCCCAAACCCCCCAATCCGATTCCCAAAGGATCCCCCAAACCCAATTCCCAAAGGAACCCCCAAACCCCCCAATCCAATTCCCAAAAGATCCCCCAAACCCCACAATTCAATTCCCAAAGGATCCCCCAAATCCAATTCCCAAAGGATCCCCAAAGCCCCCAATCCCATTCCCAAAGGATCGGAGGGACCCCCAAACCCCCTAAATCCCATTCCCAAAGGATCGGGGAGACCCCCCCAACCCCCCCAATCCCATTCCCAAAGGATTGGGGAGACCCCCAAACCCCCCAAATCCCATTCCCAAAGGATCGGGGGGACCCCCAAACCCCTCAATCCCATTCCCAAAGGATCCGGGACCCCCTAAATCCCCCAAATCCCATTCCCAAAGGATCCCCCAAACCCCCCAATCCCATTCCCAAAGGATCGGGGACCCCCAAATCCCATTCCCAAAGGATCGGGGAACCCCGAAACCCCCCAATCCCATTCCCAAAGGATCCCCCAAACCCCCCAATCCCATTCCCAAAGGATCCCCCAAACCCCCTCTAATCCCATTCCCAAAGGATCGGGGACCCCCAAACCCCCTCAATCCCATTCCCAAAGGATCGGGGGCCCCCCAAACCCCCTCTAATCTCATTCCCAAAGGATCGGGGACCCCCCCCCCCCCCCCCAAATCCCATTCCCAAAGGATCCCCCAAACCCCTCAATCCCATTCCCAAAGGATTGGGGACCCCCAAATCCCATTCCCAAAGGATCGGGGAACCCTGAAACCCCACAATCCGAATCCCAATGGATCCCCCAACCCCCCAATCCCATTCCCAAAGGATCGGGGAACCCCCAAATCCCATTCCCAAAGGATCGGGAACCCCCAATCCCCCCAAATTCCAAAGGGATCGTCGCCCCCCCCCCCACCTCCGATGCCGGTTTTCCGATGGGAACGAGATTATTATCCTTCTCCGCGATGCTCTGTAGCTGAGAGAGGGGGGGAAAGGCCCCTCGTTAGCTAATTAACCCCCTCATTAATTAATAAACCCTCCTAATTACTTAATTAACCCCTTCATTACTTAATTAATCCCTTCATTATCAAATAGGGAACCCAGGACCCCCCCATTGATTAATTAAACCCCACGAACCCCCATATCCCCCTTCGTTACTTAATTAGGAGCCCTCCCGTTATCTAATTAGCCCCCTCATTAATTAATAAACCCCCCAAATTACTTAATTAACCCCTTCATTACTTAATTAACCCCTTCGCTACTTAATTAACCCCTTCATAATCAAATAGGGAACCCAAGACACCCCCATTGATTAATTAAACCCCACGAACCCCCATATCCCCCTTCGTTACTTAATTAGGAGCCCTCCCATTACCTAATTAGCCCCCTCGTTAATTAATAAACCCTCCTAATTACTTAATTAGCCCCTTTGCTACTTAATTAACCCCTTCATTACTTAATTAACCCCTTCATTAACAAACAGGGAACCCAAGACCCCCCCCATTGATTAATTAAACCCCACGAACCCCCATATCCCCCTTCATTACTTAATTAGGAGCCCTCCTGTTACCTAATTAGCTCCCTCATTAATTAATAAACCCTCCTAATTACTTAATTAGCCCCTTTGCTACTTAATTAACCCCTTCATTTCTTAACTAACCCCTTCATTATCAAATTAGGAGCCCTAATTAACCCCCTCGTTAGTTAATTGAGGTCCTAAAGCCACCCCTCATTAGCTAATTGGCCCCCTCATTAATTATCGGGCCCCCTAATTAATTAACGAGCCCCCTCATGACTTAAATAGCCTTCCTCGTTAATAAATAGGGATCCCAGGTCTTAATCATCACTTAATTAGGATCCTAGACCCGAAGCACTCATTAACTACTTAGTCCCCTCGTTAACTAATTATCCCTCATTATGAGTCATTATCCCCTCGGTTGCTAATTAATCACTCTCATTCACTAACGAGGAGCCGAGGGACACCTCTAATGAGTTAATTGGGGTTCCAGAGCGCTGCTCGTTAGCTAATTAGCCCCCCTCATTAGCTAATTATCCCCCTCGTTAGCTAATTAGGAGCCTGGAGCCCCTTCCATCCATTCATTAGGGGTCCCAGAGCCCTCCTCATTAGCTAATTATCCCCCTCATTAGCTAATTAGGAGCCTACAGCCCCTCCATCCGTTCATTGGGGTCCCAGAGCCCTCCTCATTAGCTAATTATCCCCCTCATTAGCTAATTATCCCCCTCATTAGCTAATTAGGAGCCTACAGCCCCTCCACCCATTCATTGGGGTCCCAGAGCCCTCCTCATTAGCTAATTATCCCCCCTAATTAGCTAATTAGTAGCCTACAGCCCCTCCACCCATTCATTGGGGTCCCAGAGCCCTCCTCATTAGCTAATTATCCCCCCTAATTAGCTAATTAGGAGCCTACAGCCCCTCCATCCATTCATTAGGGGTCCCAGAGCCCCCCTCATTAGCTAATTATCCCCCAATTAGCTAATTAGGAGCCTACAGCCCCCTCCATCCATTCATTGGGGTCCTAGTGCCCTCCTCATTAACTAATTATCCCCCTCATTAGCTAATTAGCAGCCTAGAGCCCCCTCCATCTGTTCATTGGGGTCCCAGAGCCCTCCTCATTAGCTAATTAGCCCTCTCATTTTCTCATTATCCCCCTCATTAACTAATTAGGAGCCTACAGCCCCTCCATCCATTCATTGGGGTCCCAGAGCCCTCCTCATTAGCTAATTAGCCCCCTCATTAGCTAATTATCCCCCTCATTAGCTAATTATGCCCCCTAATTAACTAATTATCCCCTCTCATTAGCTAATTATCCCCCTCATTAGCTAATTAGGAGCCTACAGCCCCTCCATCTGTTCATTAGGGGTCCCAGAGCCCTCCTCATTAGCTAATTAGCCCCCTCATTAGCTAATTAGCAGCCTGGAGCCCCCTCCATCCATTCATTGGGGTCCTAGAGCCCTCCTGATTAGCTAATTATCCCCCTCATTAACTAATTATCCCCCTCATTATCTAATTAGGAGCCTACAGCCCCTCCATCCATTCATTGGGGTCCCAGAGCCCTCCTGATTAGCTAATTATCCCCCTCATTAACTAATTATCCCCTTCATTATCTAATTAGGAGCCTACAGCCCCTCCATCCGTTAATTAGGGGTCCCAGAGTCCTCCTCATTAGCTAATTATCCCCCTCATTAGCTAATTAGGAGCCTACAGCCCCTCCATCCATTATTAGGGGTCCCAGAGCCCTCCTCATTAGCTAATTATGCCCCCAATTAGCTAATTATCAGCCTAGAGCCCCCTCCATCAGTTCATTGGGGTCCCAGAGCCCTCCTCATTAGCTAATTAGCCCCCTCATTAACTAATTATCCCCCTCATTAGCTAATTAGGAGCATAGAGCCCCCTCCATCCATTCATTGGGGTCCCAGAGCCCTCCTGATTAGCTAATTAGCCCCCTCATTAACTAATTATCCCCCTCATTAGCTAATTATCCCCCCTCATTAGCTAATTATCCCCCCTCATTAGCTAATTAGGAGCCTACAGCCCCTCCATCCATTCATTAGGGGTCCCAGAGCCCTCCTCATTAGCTAATTAGCCCCCTCGTTAACTAATTATCCCCCTCATTAGCTAATTAGGAGCCTACAGCCCCCTCTATCCCTTCATTGGGGTCCCAGAGCCCTCCTCATTAGCTAATTATCCCCCTCATTAACTAATTAACCCCCTCATTAACTAATTAATCCCCTCATTAGCTAATTAGGAGCCTACATCCCCCTCCACCCGTTCATTGGGGTCCCAGAGCCCTCCTCATTAACTAATTATCCCCCTCATTAGCTAATTAGGAGCCTACAGCCCCCCCCTCGCTAATTAACCGCTCTCTTTGGCTAATTAGGGCCTGGGCCGCCCCTGAGGCGCTCCCTACCGCTCCCCCCCCGCCCCTAATTAGCGCCCCCTCATTAGCGAATGGCGGACCCAGGCCTGGTGCTGCTGCTCCTGCTGCTGCAGATCGCTCTCGTCGCCGCACGGTCGGTCGAGGTTGAACCACAGCGGCTCCGTCAGTCGCGGCAGAAGGGACGGGAACAGAGTCGACATATCGCGACGGGAGCGGAGCCGCCAAAAAAGGCCCAAACACAACACCGGAAGTCGCCGACCGGAAGCGGCGCGGAGAGGAGGTGCGCATGCGCGAGGGGAGGAACGCGCATGCGCGAAGGGAGGGGGAGAGTCGTTGGCAAAGAGCGGGAGAAGCATGCGCATGCGCGAAAGGAGAGGGCGGGAACGCCGCGAGCGGAGGGAGGGAGAGCAACGCGCATGCGCGAAGGGAGCGCCGCGAGAATGCCCTGTGGGGAGAGCAGTGCGCATGCGCGAAGGGAGGGGGAGGGAGTGAGGAGTGAATGACCACGGAGGGAGTGTACTACGCATGTGCGAAGGGAGGGGGCGGGAACGCACGCGCGCAGAGGGAGCGGAGGGAGTGCACTGCGCATGCGCGATGGGTGGGGGAGCAGCGGCAATGTCCCTAACAGGGGAGAGCAGTGCGCATGCGCGAGAGGGGGGAAGAGCAGCGGCAATGCCTAAAAAGAGGAGCATAGTGCTCATGCGCAAAGGGAGGGGGGAAGCAGTAGAAAGGCCCTACGAGAGGAGTGCACTACGCATGCGCGAAAGGGGGAAAAGCCGCAACAATACCCTATAAGGGGAGCGCAGTGCGCATGCGCGAAGGAAGGGGGGGCGGGAACGCAGGCGCGCAGAGGGAAAGGAGGGAAAGCAACGCGTATGCGTAAAGGGAGGGCGGAGTGCAGTGACTGCCTGAGGCGGGAGTGCACTGCGCATGCGCGGTGCGACGTGGAGCAGCCCTCGCCTCCCAGTTCCCCCCAGTGCCCTCCCAATGCCCCCCCAGTCCCTCCCAGTGCCCTCCCAGTCGCTCCCAGTTCCCCCCCAGTTCCTCCCAGTGCCCCTCCAGTCCCTCCTACTCCCTCCCAGTGCCTCCCAGTCCCTCCCAGTTCCCCCCCAGTCTCTCCCAGTGCCCTCCCAGTGCCCTCCCAGTCCCTCCCAGTGCCCCCCCAGTTCCCTCCCAGTCCTTCCCATTGCCTCCCAGTGCCCCTCCCAGTCCCTCCCAGTGCCTCCCAGTGCCCCTCCATTCCCTCCCAGTGGCTCCCATTCCTACCCAGTGCCCCCCCAGTTCCCTCCCAGTGCCCCTCCAGTGCCTCCACAGTGCCCTCCCAGTCCATCCCAGTTCCCCCCATTCCCTCCCAGTCCCTCCCAGTCCCCCGCAGTGCCCTCCCAGTGCCCCTCCATTGCCCCCCAGTTCCTCCCAGTGCCTCCCAGTTACCCCCATTCCCCCCCAGTCCCTCCCAGTGCTCCTCCATTCCCTCCCAGTCCCCTCCAGTCCCTCCCAGTGCCCCCCCAGTGCCCCCCCAGTGCCCTCCCAGTGCCCCCCAGTCCCTCCCAGTGCCCCCCAGTCCCCCCCAGTGCCCCTCCAGTCAATCCCAGTGCCCCCTCAGTGCCTCACAGTGCCCCTCCATTCCCTCCCATTCCCTCCAGTGCCCTCCAGTCCCTCCCAGTGCCCTCCAGTCCCCCCCAGTGCCCCCCCAGTGCCCTCCCAGTGCCCCCCAGTCCCTCCCAGTGCCCCCCAGTCCCTCCCAGTGCCCCTCCAGTCAATCCCAGTGCCCCCTCAGTGCCCCTCCATTCCCTCCCAGTGCCCCCCCACGTCCCTCCCAGTCCCTTCCAGCCCCCCAGTCCCCCCCAATGCCCTCCCAGTTCCTCCCCAGTACCTCCCAGTCCCCTCCAGTGCCCTCCATTCCCCCCAGTGCCCTCCAGTGCCCTCCCAGTCCCCCTCCATTCCCTCCCAGTGGCTCCCAGTCCCCTCCAGTCCCTCTCATTCCCTCCCATTCCCTCCCAGTGCTCCCCAGTGCCCTCCCAATGCCCCCCAGTTCCCTCCCAGTGCCCCCCCACTGCCCCCCACTGCCCTCCCAGTCCCCCCAGTCCCCCCAAATGCCCTCCCAGTCCCTCCCAGTGCCCTCCCAGTGCCTTGCAGTGCCATCCCAGTCCCTCCCAGTCGCCCCCATTCCCTCCCAGTGCCCCCTGTCCCTCCCAGTGCCCTCCCAGTGCCCTCCCAGTCCCTCCCACTGCCCCCCCAATTCTCCCCCCGTGCTCCTCCAGTGCCTCCCAGTCCCCCCCAGTCCCTTCCAGTCCCTCCCAGTGTCCTCCCAGTGCCCTCCCAGTTCCTCCCAGTGCCCCTCCATTCCCTCCCAGTCCCTCCCAGTGCCCTCCAGGCCCTCCCAGTCTCTCCCAGTGCCTCCCAGTGCCCCTCCCAGTGCCCTCCCAGTGCCCTCCCAGTCTCCCCCCGTGCCCTCCCAGTCCCTCCCAGTGCCCTCCCAGTGCCCCTCCATTCCCCCCCAGTTCCTCCCATTCCCTCCCAGTTCCCTCCCAGTTCCCTCCCAGTCTCCCCCAGTGCCCCCTCATTCCCCCCCAGTCCCTCCCAGTTCCCTCCCAGTGCCCCCCAGTCCCTCCCAGTCCCTCCCAGTGCCCCTCCAGTCAATCCCAGTGCCCCCTCAGTGCCTCCCAGTGCCCTCCCAGTGCCCCTCCATTCCCTCCCAGTGCCCTCCCAGTGCCCCTCCATTCCCCCCCAGTTCCTCCCACTCCCTCCCAGTGCCCTCCCAGTGCCTCCCCAGTTCCCTCCCAGTGCCCCCCAGTCCCTCCCAGTCCCTCCCAGTGCCCCCCCCAGTCCCTCCCGGTGCCCCCCCAGTCCCTCCCAGAGTCCTCCCAGTGCCCTCCCAATGCCCCCCAGTTTCTCCCAGTCCCCCCCAGTGCCCTCCCAGTGCCTCCCAGTCCCCCCCAGTGCCCTCCCAGTGCCTCCCAGTCCCTCCCAGTGCCCCTCCAGTGCCTCCACAGTGCCCTCCCAGTCCATCCCAGTTCCCTCCCAGTTCCTCCCAATGCCCCCCAGTTCCTCCCAGTGCCTCCCAGTGCCCCCCAGTCCCCCCCAGTGCCCCTCCAGTGCCCCCCCAGTGCCGCTCCATTCCCCCCCAGTCCCTCCCAGTGCCCCCCCAGTGCCCCTCCATTCCCTCCCATTCCCTCCCAGTCCCTCCCAGTCCCCCCAATGCCCTCCCAGTGCCCCCCAGTCCCTCCCAGTCCCCCCCAGTCCCCCCTAGTCCCCCCCCAATGCCCTCCCAGTGCCCCCCCATTCCCCCCCAATGCCCTCCCAGTCCCTCCCAGTGCCCTCCCAGTCCCCCCCATTCCCCCCCAGTGCCCTCCCAGTGCCCTCCCAGTGCGCCTCCATTCCCTCCCAGTGCCCCCCAGTCCTCCCCAGTGCCCTCCCAGTGCCCCCCAGTCCCTCCTATTCCCTCTCAGTGCCCTCCCAGTCCCTCCCAGTGCCCCTCCAGTCAATCCCAGTGCCCCCTCAGTGCCTCTCCATTCCCCCCCAGTTCCCTCCCAGTCACCCCCAGTACCCCTCCATTCCCTCCCAGTGCCCTCCCAGTGCCCTCCCAGTCCCTCCCAGTGCCCTCCCAGTCCCTCCCAGTGCCCCCCCAGTGACTCCCAGTTACCTCCCAGTGCCCCCCCCGTTCCTCCCAGTCCTTCCCAATGCCCCCCCAGTGCCCTCCCAGTCCCTCTCAGTGCCCCTCCATTCCCCCCCAGTTCCTCCCAGTGCCCTCCCAGTGCCCTCACCAGTCCCCCCCAGTCCCCCCCAATTGCCCTCCCAGTGCCCCCCAGTCCCCCCCAATGCCCTCCCAGTGCCTCCCAGTCCCTCCCAGTCCCCCCCAGTCCCCCCCAATGCCCTCCCAGTGCCCCCCCATTCCCTCCCAATGCCCTCCCAGTCCCTCGCAGTCCCTCCCAGTACCCCTCCATTCCCTCCCAGTGGCTCCCAGTCACCCCAATTCCCCCCCATTCCCTCCCAGTCCCTCCCAGTGCCCTCCATTCCCTCCCAGTGCCTCCCAGTCCTCCCCAGTGCCCTCCCAGTCCCTCCCAGTCCCTCCCAGTGCCCTCCATTCCCCCCCCAGTCCCTCCCAGTGCCCCTCCATTCCCTCCCAGTGGCTCCCAGTCCCCCCCATTCCCCCCAGTGCCCCCCCAGTGCCCCCCCAGTGCCCCTCCAGTCCCTCCCAGTGCCCTCCCAGTGCCCCTCCATTCCCTCCCAGTGGCTCCCAGTCCCCCCCAGTGCCCTCCCAGTGCCCCTCCATTCCCTCCCAGTGCCCTCCCAGTCCCTCCCAGTCCCTCCCAGTTCCCACCGTTGGGTTGGGTGCGACCTTCGTGTTTTTCCCGTCCATTCCCCTTTTTTTTCTCTCATCCCTTCGGACTTTGTCCCGGAGCCGCCGGAGCGATGGCGGCGACGTTGGCGCTGGTGGGGCTCTTCCTGGCGTGGAGCTCCGGCACCGCCGCGACGGCATCGGAATCACCATCGGAATCACCATCGGAATCACCATCGGAATCACCATCGGAATTATCGGCGTCGGAATCGCTCCTCAACGTCTGTATGGATGCGAAACACCACAAAACGGCGCCGGGACCCGAAGGGAAACTTTACGGACAGGTACGGAGCCACCGGAGCGGCGTGGAGGCATCTCCGGGGGCTTCCAGGGGGAGAGACATCCCGGGAAGGAAGGGGGGGGACCTGGATCCATCCCGGATCCCGGGGGATCCCGGTTGAGCTCTATCCCATCATCTCCAGTGGATCCCAGTTGAGCTCTATCCCATTCCTGGTGGATCCTGGATCCATCCCAGCTCCGGTGGATCCCAGTTGACCTCTATCCCATCCCTGGTGGATCCCAGTTGACCTCTATCCCATCCCTGATGGATCCCAGTTGACCTCTATCCCATCTCCGATGTATCCCAGTTGGCTCCATCCCATCTCAGGTGGATCCTGGATCCATCCCAGCTCCAATGGATCCCAGTTGACCTCTATCCCATCTCTGATTGATCCCAGTTGACCTCTATCCCAGCTCTGGTTGATCCTGGATCCATCCCAGCTCCGGTGGATCCCAGTTGAAGCTCCCTCTGAGCTCCAATGGATCCCAGTTGACCTCTATCCCATCTCCAATGGATCCCAGTTGACCTCTATCCCATCTCCAATGGATCCCAGTTGACCTCTATCCCATCTCCAATGGATCCCAGTTGACCTCCATCCCATTCCTGATGGATCCTGGGTCCATCCCAGCTCTGATGGATCCCAGTTGAGCTCTATCCCATCTCCAATGGATCCCAGTTGACCTCTATCCCATATCCAGTGGATCCCAGTTGAGCTCTATCCCATCTCCAATGGATCCCAGTTGACCTCTATCCCAGCTCTGGTTGATCCTGGATCCATCCCAGCTCCGGTGGATCCCAGTTGAAGCTCCCTCTGAGCTCCAATGGATCCCAGTTGACCTCTATCCCATCTCCAATGGATCCCAGTTGAGCTCTATCCCATCTCCAATGGATCCCAGTTGACCTCTATCCCATCCCTGGTGGATCCCGGTTGGCTCCATCCCATTCCTGGTGGATCCTGAATCCATCCCAGCTCTGATGGTGGATCCCAGTTGACCTCTATCCCATCTCCAATGGATCCCAGTTGACCTCTATCCCATCTCCGGTGGATCCCGGTTGACCTCTATCCCATCCCCGGTGGATCCCAGTTGAGCTCTATCCCATCTCCGATGGATCCCAGTTGACCTCTATCCCATCCCCGGTTGATCCCAGTTGACCTCTATCCCATCTCCAATGGATCCCGGTTGACCTCTATCCCATCTCCAATGGATCCCAGTTGACCTCTATCCCATCTCCAATGGATCCCAGTTGACCTCTATCCCATCTCCAATGGATCCCAGTTGACCTCTATCCCATCTCCGATGGATCCCGGTTGACCTCCATCCCATCCCTGCTGCTTTCCGTCTCCATCCCACCTCCGTTAGGTCCCCGTTGGACCTCCTCTCCCCCCTATTCCCACCTCCCATCCGCTCTCCGTCGCTCCCAGTGTTCCCTCTGGAAGGACAACGCCTGTTGCACCGCCAACACCACTTTGGAAGCCCACCGGGATCAATCCTTCCTCTACGGCTTCAATTGGGACCACTGCGGAGCGATGCCGGAGAAGTGCAAACGCCACTTCATCCAAGACACGTGTCTCTACGAGTGCTCTCCCAACTTGGGGCCATGGATTGACCAGGTCAGGGGGGGACGGAATCCGGGATGGGATTCCCAATGGGAATGGGGGAACTGGGAAGGAACTGGTGTGAACTGGTGTGAACTGGGTGGACGCAGGCGGACAACAGTTGGAGGAAGGAGCGGGTGCTGCACGTTCCGCTGTGCCGCGAGGACTGCGAGCAGTGGTGGGAAGACTGCCAGGATGCCTTCACTTGCAAAGCCAACTGGCACAAGGGATGGGACTGGAGCTCAGGTTGGTGTTCCCAGTTCAATCCCAGTTGCTCCCAGTAAGGAAACCCCCGTCGCTCCCAGTTCAGCCCCTCGTGGCTGACAGGTCAACCCCATAGCTCCCAGTTCATCCCCATGGCTGACAGGTCAACCCCATAGCTCCCAGTTCAGCCCCTCGTGGCTGACAGGTCAACCCCATAGCTCCCAGTTCACCCCCTCGTGGCTGACAGGTCAACCCCATAGCTCCCAGTTCACCCCCTCGTGGCTGACAGGTCAACCCCATAGCTCCCAGTTCATCCCCATGGCTGACAGGTCAACCCCATAGCTCCCAGTTCAACCCCATGGCTGACAGGTCAACCCCATAGCTCCCAGTTCATCCCCATGGCTGACAGGTCAACCCCATAGCTCCCAGTTCACCCCCATGGCTGACAGGTCAACCCCATAGCTCCCAGTTCATCCCCATGGCTGACAGGTCAACCCCATAGCTCCCAGTTCATCCCCATGGCTGACAGGTCAACCCCATAGCTCCCAGTTCATCCCCATGGCTGACAGGTCAACCCCATAGCTCCCAGTTCACCCCCTCGTGGCTGACAGGTCAACCCCATAGCTCCCAGTTCACCCCCATGGCTGACAGGTCAACCCCATAGCTCCCAGTTCATCCCCATGGCTGACAGGTCAACCCCATAGCTCCCCAGTTCATCCCCATGGCTGACAGGTCAACCCCATAGCTCCCAGTTCAGCCCCTAGTGGCTGACAGGTCAACCCCATAGCTCCCAGTTCATCCCCATGGCTGACAGGTCAACCCCATGGCTCCCAGTTCAGCCCCTCGTGGCTGACAGGTCGACCCCATAGCTCCCAGTTCATCCCCTCAGTGGCTGACAGGTCAACCCCATAGCTCCCAGTTCATCCCCCTCGTGGCTGACAGGTCAACCCCAGGGCTCCCAGTTCATCCCCTCCTGGCTGACAGGTCAACCCCATAGCTCCCAGTTCACCCCCTCGTGGCTGACAGGTCAACCCCATAGCTCCCAGTTCATCCCCATGGCTGACAGGTCAACCCCATAGCTCCCAGTTCAGCCCCATGGCTGACAGGTCAACCCCATAGCTCCCAGTTCATCCCCATGGCTGACAGGTCAACCCCATAGCTCCCAGTTCAGCCCCATGGCTGACAGGTCAACCCCATAGCTCCCAGTTCACCCCCATGGCTGACAGGTCAACCCCATGGCTCCCAGTTCATCCCCATGGCTGACAGGTCAACCCCATAGCTCCCAGTTCACCCCCATGGCTGACAGGTCAACCCCAAAGCTCCCAGTTCATCCCCCATGGCTGACAGGTCAACCCCATAGCTCCCAGTTCATCCCCATGGCTGACAGGTCAACCCCATGGCTCCCAGTTCATCCCCAGTGGCTGACAGGTCAACCCCATAGCTCCCAGTTCAGCCCCATGGCTGACAGGTCAACCCCATAGCTCCCAGTTCATCCCCTCATGGCTGACAGGTCAACCCCATAGCTCCCAGTTCATCCCCATGGCTGACAGGTCAACCCCCATAGCTCCCAGTTCATCCCCCCATGGCTGACAGGTCAACCCCATAGCTCCCAGTTCATCCCCATGGCTGACAGGTCAACCCCATAGCTCCCAGTTCATCCCCATGGCTGACAGGTCAACCCCATAGCTCCCAGTTCATCCCCATGGCTGACAGGTCAACCCCATAGCTCCCAGTTCATCCCCATGGCTGACAGGTCAACCCCATAGCTCCCAGTTCATCCCCATGGCTGACAGGTCAACCCCATGGCTCCCAGTTCATCCCCTCGTGGCTGACAGGTCAACCCCATGGCTCCCAGTTCATCCCCATGGCTGACAGGTCAACCCCATAGCTCCCAGTTCATCCCCATGGCTGACAGGTCAACCCCATGGCTCCCAGTTCATCCCCATGGCTGACAGGTCAACCCCATAGGCTCCCAGTTCATCCCCATGGCTGACAGGTCAACCCCATAGCTCCCAGTTCATCCCCATGGCTGACAGGTCAACCCCATAGGCTCCCAGTTCATCCCCTCGTGGCTGACAGGTCAACCCCATAGGCTCCCAGTTCATCCCCATGGCTGACAGGTCAACCCCATAGCTCCCAGTTCATCCCCATGGCTGACAGGTCAACCCCATAGCTCCCAGTTCATCCCCATGGCTGACAGGTCAACCCCATAGCTCCCAGTTCATCCCCATGGCTGACAGGTCAACCCCATAGCTCCCAGTTCATCCCCATGGCTGACAGGTCAACCCCATAGCTCCCAGTTCAGCCCCATGGCTGACAGGTCAACCCCATAGCTCCCAGTTCACCCCCTCGTGGCTGACAGGTCAACCCCATAGCTCCCAGTTCATCCCCATGGCTGACAGGTCAACCCCATAGCTCCCAGTTCAGCCCCATGGCTGACAGGTCAACCCCATAGCTCCCAGTTCATCCCCTCGTGGCTGACAGGTCAACCCCATAGCTCCCAGTTCAGCCCCTTGGCTGACAGGTCAACCCCATAGCTCCCAGTTCATCCCCTCGTGGCTGACAGGTCAACCCCATAGCTCCCAGTTCAGCCCCTTGGCTGACAGGTCAACCCCATGGCTCCCAGGTTCATCCCCTCGTGGCTGACAGGTCAACCCCATAGCTCCCAGTTCAGCCCCATTGGCTGACAGGTCAACCCCATAGCTCCCAGTTCATCCCCTCGTGGCTGACAGGTCAACCCCATAGCTCCCAGTTCAACCCCTCGTGGCTGACAGGTCAACCCCATAGCTCCCAGTTCACCCCCCTCGTGGCTGACAGGTCAACCCCATAGCTCCCAGTTCATCCCCATGGCTGACAGGTCAACCCCATAGCTCCCAGTTCATCCCCATGGCTGACAGGTCAACCCCATAGCTCCCAGTTCATCCCCATGGCTGACAGGTCAACCCCATAGCTCCCAGTTCATCCCCATGGCTGACAGGTCAACCCCATGGCTCCCAGTTCAGCCCCATGGCTGACAGGTCAACCCCATAGCTCCCAGTTCATCCCCATGGCTGACAGGTCAACCCCATAGCTCCCAGTTCATCCCCATGGCTGACAGGTCAACCCCATAGCTCCCAGTTCATCCCCATGGCTGACAGGTCAACCCCATGGCTCCCAGTTCATCCGCATGGCTGACAGGTCAACCCCATAGCTCCCAGTTCACCCCCATGGCTGACAGGTCAACCCCATAGCTCCCAGTTCATCCCCTTGGCTGACAGGTCAACCCCATAGCTCCCAGTTCATCCCCATGGCTGACAGGTCAACCCCATAGCTCCCAGTTCATCCCCATGGCTGACAGGTCAACCCCATAGCTCCCAGTTCACCCCCCTCGTGGCTGACAGGTCAACCCCATAGCTCCCAGTTCATCCCCATGGCTGACAGGTCAACCCCATAGCTCCCAGTTCATCCCCCTCGTGGCTGACAGGTCAACCCCATAGCTCCCAGTTCATCCCCATGGCTGACAGGTCAACCCCATAGCTCCCAGTTCAGCCCCCATGGCTGACAGGTCAACCCCATAGCTCCCAGTTCAGCCCCATGGCTGACAGGTCAACCCCATAGCTCCCAGTTCATCCCCATGGCTGACAGGTCAACCCCATAGCTCCCAGTTCATCCCCATGGCTGACAGGTCAACCCCATAGCTCCCAGTTCATCCCCATGGCTGACAGGTCAACCCCATGGCTCCCAGTTCAGCCCTCATGGCTGACAGGTCAACCCCATAGCTCCCAGTTCAGCCCCATAGCTTCCCAGTTCATCCCCACGTGGCTGACAGGTCAACCCCATGGCTCCCAGTTCACCCCCATGGCTGCGCAGGTCAACCCTGCAGCGCTCAGTTCGTCCCACCATGGTCATTCCCACCATGGTCATTCCCACCCAACTCATGGTCATTCCCACCATGGTCATTCCCACCCAACTCATGGTCATTCCCACCGTGGTCATTCCCACCCCAACTCATTCCCACCCAACTCATTCCCACCATGGTCATTCCCACCCAACTCATTCCCACCCAACTCATGGTCATTCCCACCATGGTCATTCCCACCCAACTCATGGTCATTCCCACCCAACTCATGGTCATTCCCACCCAACTCATTCCCACCCAACTCATGGTCATTCCCACCCAACTCATTCCCACCCAACTCATTCCCACCCAACTCCTCATTCCCACCATGGTCATTCCTACCATGGTCATTCCCACCCAACTCCTCATTCCACTCAACTCATTCCCACCCAACTCATTCCCACCCAACTCCTCATTCCCACCCACCTCATTCCCACCATGGTCATTCCCACCATGGTCATTCCCACCCAACTCATGGTCATTCCCACCATGGTCCTTCCCACCCAATGGTCCTTCCCACCCCGCTCCTCCCCTTCTCCGTAGGCTCCAACTGATGCCCCACCGGATCCCTGTGCCAAAGGTTCCGCTACGTCTTCCCACTATGGTCATTCCCACCACACTCATTCCCACCATGGTCATTCCCACCATGGTCATTTCCCACCCAACTCATGGTCATTCCACCATGGTCATTCCCACCCAACTCATTCCCACCATGGTCATTCCCACCCAACTCATGGTCGATTCCCACCATGGTCATTCCCACCCAACTCATTCCCACCATGGTCATTCCCCACCCAACTCATGGTCATTCCACCACGGTCATTCCCACCCAACTCATTCCCACCCAACTCCTCATTCCCACCATGGTCATTCCCACCCAACTCATGGTCATTCCCACCATGGTCATTCCCACCCAACTCATTCCCACCACGGTCATTCCACCCAACTCATTCCCACCCAACTCATGGTCATTCCCACCATGGTCATTCCCACCACGGTCATTCCCACCCAACTCCTCATTCCCACCCCAACTCATTCCCACCATGGTCATTCAACTCAACTCATTCCCACCCAACTCATTCCCACCCAACTCATTCCCACCCAACTCATGGTCATTCCCACCATGGTCATTCCCACCCAACTCATTCCCACCCAACTCCTCATTCCCACTCGACTCATTCCCACCCAACTCATTCCCACTCGACTCATTCCCACCAAACTCATTCCCACCGAACTCATTCCCACCCAACTCATTCCCACCATGGTCATTCCCACCATGGTCATTCCCACCATGGTCATTCCCACCCAACTCATGGTCATTCCCACCCAACTCATTCCCACCATGGTCATTCCCACCCAACTCATGGTCATTCCCACCGAACTCATTCCCACCCAACTCATTCCCACCCAACTCATTCCCACCGAACTCATTCCCACCCAACTCATGGTCATTCCCACCATGGTCATTCCCACCATGGTCATTCCAACTCAACTCATTCCCACCCAACTCATGGTCATTCCCACCCAACTCCTCATTCCCACCCAACTCATTCCCACCCAACTCATGGTCATTCCCACCATGGTCATTCCCACCCAACTCAACTCATTCCCACCCCAACTCATTCCCACCCAACTCCTCATTCCACCCAACTCATTCCCACCCAAATCATGGTCATTCCCACCATGGTCATTCCCACCCAAATCATGGTCATTCCCGCCATGGTCATTCCCACCCAACAACTCATTCCCACCCAACTCATGGTCATTCCCACCATGGTCATTCCCCACCCAACTCATTCCCTCCCAACTCATTCCCCCCCAACTCATTCCCACCCAAATCATGGTCATTCCCACCCAACTCATTCCCACCCAACTCATGGTCATTCCCACCCAACTCCTCATTCCCACCATGGTCATTCCCACCCAACAACTCATTCCCACCCAACTCATGGTCATTCCCACCCAACTCCTCATTCCCACCCAACTCATTCCCACTCAACTCATTCCCACCATGGTCATTCCCACCATGGTCATTCCCACCCAACTCAACTCATTCCCACCCAACTCATTCCCACCCAAATCATGGTCATTCCCACCCAACTCATTCCCACCATGGTCATTCCCACCCACTCATGGTCATTCATTCCCACCATGGTCCTTCCCACCCAATGGTCCTTCCCACCCCGCTCCTCCCCTTCTCCGTAGGCTCCAACCGATGCCCCACCGGATCCCTGTGCCAAAGGTTCCGCTACGTCTTCCCGACGGCCGCCGACCTCTGCCAACGGATTTGGTCCAACTCCTACCGTTACACCGAGTTCCACCGCGGCAGCGGCCGCTGCATCCAAATGTGGTTCGACCCTTCCCGGGGGAACCCCAATTCCGACGTCGCCCGATATTACGCCCTCGGCGGCGCTGCCGACGCTCCCGGGGGACCCCCCGAGATCCTCCTCCTCTCCATCCTCTTCCTCCTCAACCCCAATTTGTTGTCTCTCCTCTGATTTTGGGGGTCCGGGAGGAGTCCCCCCCAATGTAAACACTGCGGTGTCTCAGTTTTTGGGGTACACCCCATAATTTATCCATTCTGAGCTATTGGGAGTCACCCCCAAAGTGGAGCACCCGGAAAAGAAGGGGTTAAAAAGAGGGGGGGACCCCTATTTATCCATTGTGAGGCATTGGGAGTCACCCCCAAAGTGGAGCACCCGGAAAAGAAGGGGTTAAAAAGAGGGGGAGAAAACGGGGGGGCACTGGGAGTAACTGGGAGGAGGAAACTGGGGAGCAGGGGGGCACTGGGAGTAACTGGGAGGCACTGGGAGGAGAAAACTGGGGAGCAGGGGGGCACTGGGAGTAACTGGGAGGCACTGGGAGCAAGTGGGAGGCACTTGGAGGAGCAAACTGGGGAGCAGGGGGGCACTGGGAGCAACTGGGAGGCACTGGGAGCAACTGGGAGGCACTGGGAGGCACTGGGAGGAGCAAACTGGGGAGCAGGGGGGCACTGGGAGGCACTGGGAGGCACTGGGAGGCACTGGGAGGAGCAAACTGGGGGATAGGGGGGCACTGGGAGGCACTGGGAGGCACTGGGAGGAGCAAACTGGGGAGCAGGGGGGGCACTGGGAGGCACTGGGAGGCACTGGGAGGAGCAGGGAGGCACTGGGAGGCACTGGGAGGCACTGGGAGGAGCAAACTGGGGAGCAGGGGGGCACTGGGAGGCACTGGGAGGCACTGGGAGGCACTGGGAGGAGCAAAGTGGGGCGCGGGGAACCCCAATGCCGATATTCCGCCCTCGGCGGCGCTGCCGCTCCCGGGGGACCCCCCGAGATCCTCCTCCTCTCCCTCCTCCTCCTCCTGAACCCCAATTTGTTGTCTCTCCTCTGAGGTTTTGGGGGTCCGGGAGGAGTCCCCCCCAATGTTAAGGGGGAATAAACACTGCGGGGTCTCTGTTTTTGGGGTACACCCCGAAATGTATCGGTTCTGAGGCAGTGGGAGTCACCCCCAAAGGGGAGCACCCGGAAAGAAGGGGTTAAAAGAGGGGGGGACCCCCAATTTATCCATTGTGAGGCATTGGGAGTCACCCCCAAAGGGGAGCACCCGGAAAAGAAGGGGTGTTAAAGGAGAGGGGAGAAAACGGGGGGGCACTGGGAGCAACTGGGAGGAGGAAACTGGGGAGCAGGGGGGCACTGGGAGTAACTGGGAGGCACTGGGAGGAGAAAACTGGGGGGCAGGGGGGCACTGGGAGCAACTGGGAGGCACTGGGAGGAGAAAACTGGGGGTTAGGGGGGCACTGGGGAGTAACTGGGAGGCAGTGGGAGGAGCAAACTGGGGATAGGGGGGCACTGGGAGCAACTGGGAGGCACTGGGAGTTACTGGGAAGCACTGGGAGGAGAAAACTGGGGGATAGGGGGGCACTGGGAGCAACTGGGAGGCACTGGAGGAGAAAACTGGGGAGCAGGGGGGTACTGGGAGGCCACTGGGAGGAGAAAACTGGGGCGCAGAGGGGGGACTGGGAGCAACTGGGAGGCACTGGGAGGAGAAAACTGGGGGGGCAGGGGGGGCACTGGGAGGCACTGGGAGCAACTGGGAGGCCACTGGGAGGAGCAAACTGGGGGACGGGGGGGACTGGGAGCAACTGGGAGGCACTGGGAGGAGGAAACTGGGGGGAACTGGGAGGCACTGGGGGGCACTGGGGGGCACTGGGGAGGCACTGGGAGGAGCTAAAGTGGGGGCGCGGGGAACCCCAATGACGATATTCCGCCCTCGGCGGCGCCGCCGCTCCCGGGGGACCCCCCGAGATCCTCCTCCTCTCCCTCCTCCTCCTCCTGAACCCCAATTTGTTGTCTCTCCTCTGATTTTGGGGGTCCGGGATGAGTCCCCCCCACTTTTAAGGGGAATAAACACTGCGGTGTCTCAGTTTTTGGGGTACCACCCCATACTTTATCCATTGTGAGGCAGTGGAGTCACCCCCAAAGTGGAGCACCCGGAAAAGAAGGGGTTAAAAAGAGGGGGGGGAGGAAACTGGGGGGCACTGGGAGTAACTGGGAGGAGAAAACTGGGGGATAGGTGGCGCACTGGGAGGAACTGGGAGGCACTGGGAAGAGAAAACTGGGGGGAAGGGGGGCACTGGGAGTAACTGGGAGGCACTGGGAGGCACTGGGAGCAACTGGGAGGCACTGGGAGGAGCAAACTGGGGGGCATGGGGGGACTGGGAGCAACTGGGAGGCACTGGGGAGGAGCCAAACTGGGGAGCAGGGGGGCACTGGGAGCAACTGGGAGGCACTGGGAGGAGCAAACTGGGGCGCAGGGGGGCACTGGGAGTAACTGGGAGGCACTGGGAGGAGCAAACTGGGGGATAGGGGGGCACTGGGAGCAACTGGGAGGCACTGGGAGGAGAAAACTGGTGACACCAGTAGCAACCAGTGACACCAGTACAGACCAATGACACCGACCAGTGTCCCCCAGTGCCCCCCAGTTTGCTGCTCCCAGTGCCCCCCAGTGCTCCAGTACCTCCCAGTACACCCACTGCCTCCCCTTCCACCTTCCCAGTACCTCCCTGTCCCCTCCCAGTGCTCCCAGTACACCCCCAGTGCCCCCTCCTCCCACTCCCCGTTGGCCTCTTCCCCTCAAGCCACGCCCCCTTTGTCCCCATTGGTCTCTTCCCCGCAAGCCACGCCCCCTTTGTCACCACCGGCCGCTTCCGGCTCAGGCCACACCACCTTTATCTCGCCATTGGCTGTTTCTTGCGCTGGCACCGCTTCCTCGACTCTCCATTGGCCTCTTCCGGCTGAGGCCCCGCCCCCTATAGCGCCATTGGCTGTTTTTTGCGCAGGCCCCGCCCCTTGACGCTCCATTGGCCGCTTCCGGCTGAGGCCCCGCCCCCTCGGCTCTCCATTGGCCTCTTCTGGCGCAGTCTCCGCCCCCTTGACTCTCCATTGGCCTTTTCCGGCTCAGGCCCCGCCCCCTAGACGCCTTATTGGCCTCTACCTGTGCAGTCCCCGCCCCCTTGACCCTCCATTGGCCTCTTCCGGAGCAGGCCACGCCCCCTTGACTCACCATTGTCTGTTTCTTGCGCCGGCCCCGCCCCCTCGGCTCTCCATTGGCCTCTTCCGGCTGAGGCCCCGCCTCCTTGCCACTATCTTGGCCTCTACCTGCGCAGGCCCCGCCCCCCTTGGGGCTCCATTGGCCTCTCCGACTGAGGCCACGCCCTCTTGACTCACTATTGTCTGTTTCTTGCGCCGGCCCCTCCCCCTCGTCTCTCCATTGGGCCGCTTCCGGCGCAGTCCCCGCCCCCCTCGGCTCTCCATTGGCCGCTTCCGGCGCAGGCCCCCCGTCCCCCCGGCGGCCATGGCGGGCTGTCCGGCGCCGCTGTGGTACCACCGGGACCTGAGCCGCGCGGCGGCCGAGGAGCAGTTGGCGCGGGCGGGGCGGGACGGGAGCTTCCTCGTCAGGGACAGCGAGAGCGTGGCCGGAGCCTTCGCCCTCTGCCTCCTGTGAGCCACTGCGGGGCACTGGGGGCACTGGGAGGGCACTGGGAGGGGACTGGGAGGCGCTGGGGGGGACTGGGAGGCACTGGGAGGGGACTGGAGGCGCTGGGGGGGGACTGGGAGGGACTGGGAGGGGATTAGGGGTGACTGGGAGGCACTGGGAGGGACTAGGAGGGGACTGGGAGCACTGGGAGGGGACTGGGCGGGTACTGGGGGGGACTGGGAGGCACTGGGAGGGACTGGAGGGGACTGGGAGCACTGGGAGGGGGACTGGGGGTGACTGGGAGGCACTGGGAGGGGCGCTGTGGGGGACTGAGAGGCACTGGGAGGCACTGGGAGGGCACTGGGAGGGGATTGGGGGTGACTGGGAGGCACTGGGAGGGCACTGGGGGGACTGGGAGGCACTGGGAAGGACTGGGAGGGGCGCTCGGGGGCACTGGGAGGCACTGGGAGGGGACTGGGAGGGACTGGGAGGGACTGGAGGGGCGCTGTGGGGGACTGAGAGGGCATTGGGAAGGACTGGAGGGGCGCTCGGGGGCACGGGGGGCACGTGGGAGGGGAATGGGAGGGCACTGGGAGGGGATTAGGGGTGACTGGGAGGCACTGGGAGCGGACTTAGGCGGGACTGGGAGCACTGGGAGGGGGGACTGGGCGGGTACTGGGGGGTGACTGGGAGGGACTGGGAGGGGACCTGGAGCACTGGGAGGGGACTGGGGGGGGTACTGGGGGGGGACTGGGAATCACTGGGAGGGATTGGGGGTGACCTGGGAGAGAGGCACTGGGAGGACTAGGCAGGGGACTGGGAGCACCTGGAGGCACGGGAAGGACTGGGAAGGGGCGCTCGGGGGCACGGGAGGCAACTAGGGGAGGGGACTGGGAGGGCACTGGGAGGGCACTGTGGAGGGAATTGTGGGGGACTGGGAGGGGACTTGGGATGGCACTGGGGGGCACTGGGGAGGGGATTGTGGGTGACTGGGAGGCACTGGGAGGGGCGCTGTGGGGGACTGGGAGGCACTGGGAAGGACTGGGAGGGGTGCTCGGGGCACTGGGGGGCACCGGGAGGGGACTGGGAGGGGACTGGGGGGGCACTGGGAGGGAATTGGGAGGCACTGGGAGGGACTGGGGGGCACTGGGAGGGACTGGAAGGGGACTGGGGGGGACTGGGAGGGGACTGGGGGGACTGGGAGGGAATTCGGAGGGACTGGGGAGGACTGGGAGGCACTGGGGGGACTGGGAGGTACTGGGAGGGGACTGGGAGGGACTGGGAGGGACTGGGAGTGGACTGGGAGGCACTGGGGGGGACTGAGAGCACTGGGAGGGCACTGGGAGGGAATTGGGAGGCACTGGGAGGGAATTGGGAGGCACTGGGAGGCACTGGGAAGGGACTGGGGGCACTGGGAGGGCACTGGGAGGGACTGGGAGGGGAATGGGGGGAATTGGGAGGGACTGGGTGGGGACTGGGAGCGACTGGGAGGTACTGGGGGGTACTGGGAGGGGACTGGAAGGCACTGGGAGTGGTTGGAGGGGTACTGGGAGCACTGGGAGGGGGAAGGAGAAGCATTGGGAATACTGGGAGGTACTGGGAGGGGGCACTGGGAGCACTGGGAGCACTGGGAGCAGCAAACTGGGGGGCACTGGGGGCACTGGGCGGTCTTACTGGTCGGTACTGGTGTCACTGGTTTGTGTTACTGGTCGGTACTGGTGTCACTGGTTTGTGTTACTGGTCTGTATTGGTGCTACTGGTCTGTACTGGTCTATACTGGTGCTGGTGGTCTGTACTGGTCTGTACTGGTGCCACTGGTCTATACTGGTCTATACTGGTCTGTACTGGTCTATACTGGTGCCACTGGTCTGTACTGGTCTATACTGGTGCTGGTGGTCTGTACTGGTCTGTATTGGTCTCTACTGGTACCACTGGTCTGTGCTGGTTTGTACTGGTTTGTACTGGTGCTACATGTCTGTATGGTCTGTACTGGTCTGTACTGGTCTGTACTGTGCCACTGGTCTGTACTGGTGTCGCTGGTCTGTACTGGGTGCCACGGTTTATACTGGTTTGTTGTGGTGGTACTGGTCTGTACTGGTCTATACTGGTTTGTACTGGTCTGTATTGGTCTGTACTGGCCTATACTGGTTTGTACTGGTGCCGCTGGTCTGTACTGTCTGTACTGGTCTGTACTGGTCTATAGTGTTGTCACTGGTCTGTACTGGTCTGTACTGGTGTTACTGGTCAGTGGTGGTGTCACTGGTCTGTACTGGTCTATACTGGTCTGTACTGGTGTCACTGGTCTGTACTGGTCTGAACTGGTCTATACTTGGTGCCCCCTGGTCTTGTACGGGTCTATATACTGATCTGTACTGGTCCTGTACAGTTGTTGCTTACTGGTCTGTACTGGTCTATACTGGTCTGACTGGTACCAGTGGTTTGTACTGGTGTTACTGGTCTGTACTGGTTTGTACTGGTCTATACTCGTCTATACTGTTGTCACTGGTCTGTACTGGTCTATACTGATCTGTACTGGTCTGTACTGGTGCTACTGGTCTGTACTGGTTTGTGCTGGTCTATATTGCTGGTACTGGTCTGTACTGGTCTATACTGGTCTATACTGGTTTGTACTGTTGTCAGTGGTTTGTACTGGTGCCACTGGTCTGTACTGGTCTATACTGGTTTGTACTGGTGGTACAGGTCTGTATTAGTCTATACTGGCCTATACTGGTTTGTACTGGTGGCGCTGGTCTGTACTGGTCTATACTGCTCTATACTGTTGCCACTGGTCTGTGCTGGTCTGTACTGGTCTGTGCTGGTCTGTACTGGTCTATACTGCTATCGTTGGACTGTACTGGTCTGTACTGGTCTGTACTGGTCTATACTGGTATCATGGGTCTGTACTGGTCTATACTGGTCTGTAGTGGTGCTACTGGTCTGTACTGGTGCCACTGGTCTGTACTGGTTTGTGCTGGTATATACCTAGTTTGTACTGGTGCCCCTGGCTGTATTGCTTGCTATTGGTCTGGTACTGGTCTATACTGGTCGGTACTGGTGCCACAAGGTCATAGTACTGGTCTGTACTGAGTCTGTACTGGTGCCACAAGTCTGTACTGGTCTGTGCGGTCTGTACTGGTCTGTTACTGGTGCCACTGGTCCTGTACTGGTCTATACTGGTCTGTACTAGGACTGTACTGTTCTGTACTGGGTGCCACCAGGTGTCCTATACTGGTCTGTACTGGTGTCTTTACTTGGTGCCACCAGGTCTGTACCTCTGCTGGTCTGTACTGATGGCCACAGGTCTGTACTGGTCTATACTGGTCTGTACTGGTGCCCCTGGTCTGTACTGGCCCTGTACTTGGCCTGTATTGGTCTTTACTGGTCTGTACTGGTATCATGGGTCTGTACTGGTCTGTACTGGTCTATACTGGTCTGTTACTGGTCTGTACTGGTCTCAATGGGTCGATACTGGTCTCGTGGGTCTATTACTGGTCTGTACTGGTCTATACTGGTCTGTACTGGTCTCGTGGGTCTGGTACTGGTCTGTACTGGTCTATACTGGTCTATACTGGTGTGCGTCTCTCTGCGTCCCTCTGGGGTTTCCCTCCCCCCCCCTCAGAGCGCTGTTCTCTCCCGGAAGGTTCCAGAAGCACGTCCACACCTACGCATCCTGCCCGACGGCGACGACGGCCTCGCCGTGCAAGGTGGGACCCCCCGCGGCACCAAATCCACCCCCGGCGCGCCCACCAAATCCCCCTCAGTGGCCACCAAATCCCCCTCGTGGCCATCAAATCCCCCCCACGGCCACCAAAACCCTTTCATGGGCCCCTAAATCCCTCCTCAGTGGCCACCAAATCCCCCACTCGTGGCCACCTAAAACCCTTTCATGGCCACCAAATCCCCCCCCGTGGCCACCAAATCCCCTCTCGTGGCCACCAAATCCCCCCTGTGGCCACCAAATCCCCCCTCGTGGCCACCAAATCCCCCCTCGTGGCCACCAAATCCCCCCTCGTGGCCACCAAATCCCCCCTGTTGGCCACTAAGTCCCTTTCATGCCACCAAAATCCCTCCCCGTGGCACCAAATCCCTCTCGCGGTGCCACCAAAACCCTTTCATGGCCCACCAAATCCCCCCCTGTGGCCACAAATCCCCCCCTGCGTGGTCACCAAATCCCCCCTCGCGGTCACCAATCCCCCCTCGTGCCATTAAATCCCCCCCCTGTGGCACTAAGTCCCTTTCATGGCCACCAAATCCCTCCCCGTGGCCACCAAATCCCCCCCACGGCCACCAAAACCCTTTCATGGCCATCAAATCCCTCCCCGTGGCACAAAAATCCCCCCCTGTGGCCACCAAATCCCCCCCTGTGGCACCAAAATCCCCCCCTGTGGCCACCAAATACCCCCCTCGGGGTCACCAAATCCCCCTCGCGGTCACCAAATCCCCCCTCGTGGCCATTAAATCCCCCCCCGTGGCCACTAAATCCCTCTCATGGCCACCAAGTCCCCCCTCGTGGCCACCAAATCCCCCCTCATGGCCACAAAATCCCTTTCATGGCCACCAAATCCCTCCCCGTGGCCACCAAATCCCTCCCCGTGGCCACCAAATCCCCCCTCGTGGCCACCAAATCCCTTTCATGGCCACTAAATCCCCCCTGTGACCACTAAATCTCTCCCCATGGCCACTAAATCCCTTTCAATGGCCACAGGTCCCCCCAAAACCCCTCAATGTCCCCCCAGAAGGATCCATGACTGAAGACATTCTTTCTCTTGAGGTTCCTCAACGTGGTTATGAGCGACTCCACCACCACCAGAGCCCTCCCTGTGTCCCCCCACGAGGTCAAAGTGACCCCCAAATGTCCCCTCATGACTTGGGGTCCCCCCATGGCCACCGGGGACCCCCCAAAACCCCTCAATGTCCCCCCAGAAGGATCCATACCCGAAGACGCCCCTTCTCTTGAGGTTCCTCAACGTGGTTATGAGCGGTTCCACCACCACCAGAGCCCTCCCTGTGTCCCCCCATGACTTGGGGTCCCCTCTCTGGGGTCCGAGTGACCCCAAATGTTCCCCTCATGACTTGGGGTCCCCCCAAAACCCCTCAGTGTCCCCCCAGAAGGATCCATGGTTTAAGATCTTCTTTCTCTTGAGGTTCCTCAACGTGGTTATGAGCGACTCCACCACCACCAGAGCCCTCCCTGTGTCCCCACATGAGGACAAAGTGACCCCCAAATGTCCCCCCATGACTTGGGGTCCCCCATGGCCACCGGGGACCCCCCAAAACCCCTCAGTGTCCCACCCAGAAGGATCCATACCTGAAGACGCCCCTTCTCTTGAGGTTCCTCAACGTGGTTATGAGCGACTCCACCACCACCAGAGCCCTCCCAGTTGTCCCCCCATGACTTGGGGTCCCCTCTCTGGGGTCCGAGTGACCCCCAAATGTCCCCATAGTGACAAAAGGACCCCCAAAACCCCTCAATGTCCCCCCAGAAGGATCCATAGTTGAAGATCTTCTTTCTCTTGAGGTTCCTCAACGTGGTTATGAGCGGTTCCCACCACCACCGAGCCCTCCCTGTGTCCCCCACGAGGTCAAAGTGACCCCCAAATGTCCCCTCAGTTGACTTGGGGTCCCCCCATGGCCACCGGGGTCCCCCCAAAACCCCTCAATGTCCCCCCCAGAAGGATCCATACCTGAAGACGGCCCCTTCTCTTGAGGTTCCTCAACGTGGTTATGAGCGACTCCACCACCACCAGAGCCCTCCCCGTGTCCCCCATGACTTGGGGTCCCCTCTCTGGGGTCCGAGTGACCCCCAAATGTCCCCATAGTGACAAAAGGACCCCCAAAACCCCTCAATGTCCCCCCAGAAGGATCCATGGCTGAAGATTTCTTTCTCTTGAGGTTCCTCAACGTGGTTATGAGCGGATTCCACCACCACCAGAGCCCTCCCCGTGTCCCCCATGACTTGGGGTCCCCTCTCTGAGGTCCCAGTGACCCCCAAAATGTCCCCACAGAACCTCTCAGGGGGTTCAGGTGAAGCGTTTCCGCGACGTTGACCGAGTTGGTGGCCCTTTACCTCCAACCCAACCAGGGTTTGGTTTGTACTCTCCTCTTCCCGGTGGAACGCGAGAAGGACAACGGTGAGACCGCCGATTGTTCCGGTATGGCACGAAGGGACCTTTTCTCTGGTGGGTGGTGGTGGTTCCCCCCCCCCCCAAATCCCGCGTTCTCCCCATCTTTTGGTGGCTCCCGATGGCCACCGCGGAGGTGGAAATGGGGACCTCTTTTTGTGTGTCGTAGATGGAGAAGGAGGAGAAACCGCCGCTGCCCCCGACGGTGCGGAGGCCCGCCGTCCACCACCACCACCACCACCACCTGCACGGCGGAAGGCCGCCAGCTGAAAGGTGAGGGAGGAGTTGGGAGACCACCCGCCCCCGCGGCCTCCCCACCTCCGACCCATCTCCATCTCCACCATCTCCCACCATCTCCACCATCTCCATCATCACCATCTCCACCATCTCCATCATATCTCCATCTCCACCATCTCCATACTGCTCCATCATCTCCATTATCTTCTCCATCTCCATCTGCACCATCATCCCCACCATCTCCATCCCCACCATCTCCATCCCCACCATCTCCATCCCCACCATCTCCATCCCCATCTCCATCCCCACCCTCCATCCCCACCATCTCCATCCCCATCTCCATCTCCACCATCATCTTCCCCATCTCCTTCTCCACCATCTCCATCTCCATCATCTCCACCATCTCCATTTCCATCATCTCCATCATCTCCATCTCCGTCATCTCCATCTTCTCCATCTCCATCATCTCCACCATCTCCATCCCCACCATCTCCATCATCTGCATCTCCATCCCCACTACCTCCACCATCTCCATCTCCATCATCTCCACCATCATCTCCGTCTCCATCATCTTCGTCTCCACCATCCCCACCATCTCCATCCCCACATCTCCACCATCTCCATCCCCACCATCTCCATTTCCTCCATCTCCACCATCATCTCCATTTTCTTCCCCATTTCCATCTCCACCATCTCCATCATCTTCCCCATCTCCTTCTCCACCATCTCCATCTCCATCATCTCCATCTCCACCATTTCCATCTGCATCATCTTCATCTCCACCATCTCCATTATCTTTCCCATCTCCTTCTCCACCATCTCCATCTCCATCTCCACCATCGCCACCTCTTCCATCTTCTCCCACCACCTCCATCTCCTCCTCCACCTCCTCCTTCTCCACCTCCACCATCTCTTCCATCTCCTCCTCCATCTCCTCCTCATCCTCCACCTTCTCCTCCACCTCCTTCTCCTCCTCCACCTCCATCTCCACCTCTCATACCTTCTCCATCTCCTCCATCTCCATCACTTCCATCTCCACCTCCTCCACCTCCTCCACCTTCTCCTCCTTCTCCTCCACCTCCTCCACCATTTCCATCTCCTCCACCTCCATCTCTGCCTCTTCCACCTCCTCCACCTCCTCCCTCTCCACCTCCTCCACATCTCCTTCTCCACCTCCATCATCTCCATCACTTCCACCTCCTCCTCAACCTCCACCATCACCACCTCCTCCTCCTCCTCCACCTCTTCCAACTCTTCCTGCACCTCCTCCATCTCCACCTCCTCCATCTCCACCTCCTCCTCCTCCTCCTCCTCCTCCACCTCCACCTTCTCCTCCTCCATCTCTTCCACCTCTTTCACCTCTTCCTCCTCCACCTCCATCTCCACCTCCAATTCCACCTCCTCCTCAACCTCCACCATCACCACCTCCTCTTCCTCCTTCTCCTCCTCCACCTCCTCCACCTCCATCTTCTCCATCTCCATCTCCTCCATCTCCATCGCTTCCACCTCCTCCTCAACCTCCACCATCACCACCTCCACCTCCTCCTCCACCTTCTTTTACTCCATTTCCATCTCCTCCACCTCCTTCTCCTCCACCTCCATCTCCTCCACCTCCATCTCCTCCACCTCCATCTCCTCCACCTCCATCTCCTCCACCTCCACCTCCTCCACCTCCACCTCCTCCACCTCCACCTCCTCCACCTCCTCCACCTCCACCCTCCTCCACATTCTCCATCCTCCACCTCCTTCTCCTCCACCTCCTTCTCCTCCACCTCCATTCTCCTCCACCGCCATCTCCTGCACCTCACATCTCCTCCACCTCCATCTCCTCCACCTCCATCTCCTCCACCTCCATCTCCACCACCTCCATCTCCTCCACCTCCTTCCTCCTCCCACCTCCTTCTCACTCCACCTCCTTCTCCTCACCTTCTCCTCCACCTCCTCCCTCTCCATTATCTCCTCCACCTTTCTCCTCCACTGTGCTGTCCGCTGTCCCGTTGCAGCCTCGGGGCCTGGTGGCAGCTGGTCGCTGTGTGAGGACTACGTTGGCAGGTGGTACTCCTCTGGACCTCGAGGAGGTCCGTGCCGTGGCTCCACGGCTTTGCCGCACCTCCACCGAAACCCTCCTGAGCTCCTGCCAAACAGCCTCCACAGGTGACCACCAACCACCCCTGGACCAAAGGGTGGAGATGGGGTGGGTGGAGATGGAGATGGGGATGGGGATGGAGATGGAGATGGGGATGGGGATGGGATGGAGATGGGGATGGAGATGGGATGGAGTGGAGATGGGGATGGAGATGGAGATGATGGGATGGAGATGGGGATGGGGATGGAGATGGGGATGGGGATGGGGATGGGTATGGGGAATGGGATGGAGATGGGGATGGAGATGGGATGGGGATGGGATGGGGATGGGATGGGGATGGGGATGGAGATGGGGATGGAGATGGGGATGGAGATGGAGATGGGGATGGAGATGGAGATGGGGATGGGGATGGAGATGGGGATGGAGATGGGGATGGAGATGGGGATGGAGATGGAGATGGGGATGGGGATGGAGATGGGATGGGGATGGAGATGGGGATGGGATGGGGGATGGAGATGGAGATGGGGATGGAGATGGGGATGGGGATGGGGAGGGAGATGGAGATGGGGATGGGGAGGGGGATGGAGATGGGGATGGAGATGGGGAGGGAGATGGAGATGGGGATGGGGATGGAGATGGAGATGGGGATGGGGATGGAGAATGGGGATGGAGATGGGGATGGAGATGGGGATGGGGATGGGATGGAGATGGAGATGGAGATGGGGTGGGAGGAGGTGGAGATGGGGATGGAGATGGGGATGGAGATGGGATGGAGATGGGGATGGGGATGGAGATGGGGATGGAGATGGGATGGAGATGGGGATGGGGATGGAGATGGGGATGGAGATGGGGATGGAGATGGGAGATGGAGATGGAGATGGAGATGGAGATGGGGATGGAGATGGAGATGGGGATGGGGACGGACAGATGGACAGATGGATGGGATGGGACGGACGGGACGGGGCTGTGACTGGACCCCCGTTGGTTGCGCTAGTGAGGTGGAGCGCAGTCCTGGTGGGTTTTGGAGGTCCTCTTGCAAAGTCATTTCGGACCACAACAGCTCCACCGCCCATCACCAGGGGTCCCTCCAGCAGGTCACCCAGTTTGGGGGGACCCCACCCCAGTTTGGGCTCTCCCCATCCCAGTTTGGGGTCCTCCATCCCAGTTTGGGCTCTCCCCATCCCAGTTTGGGCCCTCCCCATCCCAGTTTGGGGTCCTCCATCCCATTTGGGCTCTCCCTGTCCCAGTTTGGGGTCCCCCAGCCCAGTTTGGGGTCTCCCCATCCCAATTTGGAGGCCCCCTGTCCGAGTTTGGGGTCTTCCTGTCCCAGTTTAGGGTCCTCCATCCCAGTTTGGGGTCTTCCTGTCCCAGTTTAGGGTCCTCCATCCCAGTTTGGGGTCTCCCTGTCCCAGTTTGGGGTCTCCCTGTCCCAGTTTGGGCTGCCCCATCCCAGTTTGGAGGCCCCCTGTCCAAGTTTGGGGTCTCCCCACCCCAGTTTGGGGTCTCCCTGTCCCAGTTTGAGGTCCTCCATCCCAGTTTGGGGTCCCCCCAGTCCCACTTTACGGTCCTCCATCCCAGTTTGGGGTCCTCCAGCCCAGTTTGGGGTCTCCCTGTCCCAGTTTGGGGTCTCCCTGTCCCAGTTTGGGGTCTCTCTGTCCCAGTTTAGGGTCCTCCATCCCAGTTTGGGTCCCCCCCATCCCAGTTTGGGCTCTCCCCGTCCCAGTTTGGGTCCCTCCGTCCCAGTTTGGGCTCTCCCTATCCCAGTTTAGGGGTCCCCTATCCCAGCTTAGGGGTCCCCTGTCCCAGTTTGGGGTCTCCCCATCCCAGTTTGGGCTCTCCCCGTCCCAGTTTGGGTCCCCCCATCCCAGTTTGGGTCCCTCCCATCCCAGTTTGGTTCCCCCCATCCCAGTTTGGGCTCTCCCCATCCCAGTTTGGGTCCCCCCATCCCAGTTTGGGTCCCTCCGTCCCAGTTTGGGCTCTCCCCATCCCAGTTTGGGTCCCCCCTCTCCCAGTTTGGGCTCTCCCCATCCCAGTTTGGGTCCCTCCATCCCAGTCTGGGTCCCTCCGTCCCAGTTTGGGCTCTCCCCATCCCAGTTTGGGTCCCCCTCTCCCAGTTTGGGTCCCCCCTCTCCCAGTTTGGGCTCTCCCCGTCCCAGTTTGGGTCCTCCCTCTCCCAGTTTGGGTCCCCCCATCCCAGTTTGGGTCCCCCCATCCCAGTTTGGGCTGTCCCCATCCCAGTTTGGGGTCTCCGCATCCCAGTTTGGGCTCTCCCCATCCCAGTTTGGGCTCTCCCCGTCCCAGTTTGGGCTCTCCCCATCCCAGTTTGGGTTCCCCCCATCCCAGTTTGGGTGTCCCCTCTCCCAGTTTGTGCTCTCCCCATCCCAGTTTGGGTCCCCCCTCTCCCAGTTTGGGGTCCCTCCGTCCCAGTTTGGGTCCCCCCTCTCCCAGTTTGGGTCCCCCCTCTCCCAGTTTGGGCTCTCCCCATCCCAGTTTGGGGTCCCTCCATCCCAGTTGGGCTCTCCCCATCCCAGTTTGGGTCCCCCTCTCCCAGTTTGGGCTCTCCCCATCCCAGTTTAGGGTCCCCCCTCTCCCAGTTTGGGCTCTCCCCATCCCAGTTTGGGCTCTCCCCATCCCAGTTTGGGCTCTCCCTCTCCCAGTTTGGGCTCTCCCCATCCCAGTTTGGGCTCTCCCTCTCCCAGTTTGGGCTCTCCCCATCCCAGTTTGGGTCCCTCCGTCCCAGTTTGGGCTCTCCCCATCCCAGTTTGGGGCTCTCCCCATCCCAGTTTGGGCTCTCCCCATCCCAGTTTGGGCTCCCCCATCCCAGTTTGGGCCTCCCCCCATCCCAGTTTGGGCTCCCCCCATCCCAGTTTGGGCTCTCCCCGTCCCAGTTTGGGCTCTCCCCATCCCAGTTTGGGCTCTCCCTCTCCCAGTTTGGGCTCTCCCCATCCCAGTTTGGGCTCTCCCCATCCCCGTTTGGGCTCTCTCCCCTCCCAGTTTGGGTCCCCCCTCTCCCAGTTTGGGTCCCTCCCGTCCCAGTTTGGGCTCTCCCCGTCCCCAGTTTTGGGCTCTCCCCGTCCCAGTTTGGGTCCCCCTCCTCTCCAGTTTGGGCTCTCCCCGATCCCAGTTTGGGTCCCCTCGCGTCCAGTTTGGGCTCTCCCCATCCCAGTTTGGGTCCCTCCGTCCCAGTTTGGGCTCTCCCCATCCCAGTTTGGGTCCCCCCTCTCCCAGTTTGGGTCCCCCCTCTCCCAGTTTGGGTTCCTCCCATCCCAGTTTGGGCTCTCCCCATCCCAGTTTGGGCTCTCCCCATCCCAGTTTGGGTCCCCCCTCTCCCAGTTTGGGCTCTCCCTCTCCCAGTTTGGGCTCTCTCCATCCCAGTTTGGGTCCCTCCGTCCCAGTTTGGGCTCTCCCTCTCCCAGTTTGGGTCCCCCCTCTCCCAGTTTGGGTCCCTCCTCTCCCAGTTTGGGTCCCTCCTCTCCCAGTTTGGGTCCCCCCTCTCCCAGTTTGGGTCCCCCCATCCCAGTTTGGGCTCTCCCCGTCCCAGTTTGGGTCCCCCCTCTCCCAGTTTGGGTCCCCCCTCTCCCAGTTTGGGTCCCTCCTCTCCCATTTTGGGTCCCTCCGTCCCAGTTTGGGCTCTCCCCATCCCAGTTTGGACTCTCCCCATCCCAGTTTGGGTCCCCCCTCTCCCAGTTTGGGTCCCTCCGTCCCAGTTTAGGTCCCCCCCCTCTCCCAGTTTGGGCTCTCCCCATCCCAGTTTGGGTCCCCCCTCTCCCAGTTTGGGCTCTCCCCATCCCAGTTTGGGCTCTCCCCATCCCAGTTTGGGTCCCCCCCATCCCAGTTTGGGTCCCCCCCCATCCCAGTTTGGGTCCCTCCGTCCCAGTTTGGGGTCTCCTCAGGGGTCGTCGGAACCGGAGCTGCAGCGGTTGGGGCTGAAGCTGACGCTGCTCCGAGACCTTCTGGGGGGGCTCGAGAAAAAGGTGGGGGCAAAAAAGGGGGGTACGGGGGGGGTAAAATGGGGGGTACAGGGGGGTAAAAGGGTATTGGAGGGGGAAAAAATGGGGGTACGGGGGGGGAAAAATGGGGGTACAGGGGGGTAAAAAGGGGGTACGGGGGGGTAAAAGGGTACTGGAGGGGGAAAAAAGGGGGTACAGGGGGGAAAAATGGGGGGGTACGGGGGGGGTAAAAGGGGGTCTGGGGGGGGAAAAAAAGGGGGTACAGGGGGGAAAAATGGGGGGTACGGGGGGGTAAAAGGGGGTCTGGGGGGGTTAAAAAAGGGGGGAGAAGGGGGGGTAAAAGGGGGTCTGGGGGGGTAAAAGGGGGGAGAAGGGGGGGGTAAAAGGGGGTCTGGGGGGGTCAAAGGGGGGAGAAGGGGGGGTAAAAGGGGGTCAGGGGGGTAAAAAGGGGGAGAAGGGGGGGTAAAAGGGGGTCTGGGGGGTAAAAAGGAAGGGGGAGAAGATGGGGGGGGTAAAAGGGGGGAGCAAGGGGGGGTAAAAAGGGGGAGAAGAGGGGTAAAAGGGGGAGAAGGAGGGGTAAAATGGGGGAGAAGAGGGGGTAAAATGGGGTACGGGGGGGGTAAAAGGGTATTGGAGGGGCAAAAATGGGGGTACGGGGGGAAAAATGGGGGTACAGGGGGGTGAAAGGGGGTCTGGAGGGGCAAAAGGGGGTACGGGGGGTAAAAAGGGGGTGAGGGGGGTAAAAGGGGGTGAGGGGGTAAAAAAGGGGGTGAAGAGGGGTAAAAAGGGGTGAGGGGGTAAAAAGGGGGTACGGGGGGAAAAAAGGGGGTACGGGGGGGTAAAAGGGGGTCTGGGGGGGTAAAAAGGGGGTTTGGGGGGTAAAAGGGGGTCTGGGGGGAAAAAGGGGGTCTGGGGGGGAAAAAGGGGGAGAAGGGGGTAAAAAGGGGGAGAAGGGGGGGTAAAAAGGGGGGTACGGGGGGGTAAAAGGGGGTCTGGGGGGGTAAAAAGGGGACGGGGGGGGGTAAAAGGGGGTACGGGGGGTAAAAGGGGGTCGGGGGGGTAAAAAGGGGGAGAAGGGGGTAAAAAGGGGGTACGGGGGGGTAGAAAGGGGGTCTGGGGGGGTAAAAAGGGGGTACGGGGGAGTAAAAGGGGGTACGGGGGGTAAAAAGGGGGAGAAGGGGGGGTACGGGGGGGTAAAAGGGGGTCTGGGGGGTAAAAAGGGGGTACGGGGGTGTAAAAGGGGGTCTGGGGGGGTAAAAAGGGGGAGAAGGGGGTAAAAAAGGGGTTCTGGGGGGGTTAAAAACGGGGGTACGGGGGTGTAAAAGGGGGTCTGGGGGGTAAAAAGGGGGAGAAGGGGGTAAAAAAGGGGTTCTGGGGGGGTAAAAACGGGGTACGGGGTGTAAAAGGGGGTCTGGGGGGTAAAAAGGGGGAGAAGGGGGTAAAAAGGGGGTCTGGGGGGGTTAAAAAAGGGGGAGAAGGGGGTAAAAAAAGGGGTTCTGGGGGGGGTAAAAACGGGGTATGGGGATAAAAGGGGGTATGGGAGGGTAAAAAGGGGGAGAAGGGGGTAAAAAGGGGGGTACGGGGGGTAAAAGGGGGTCGGGGGGGTAAAAGGGGGAGAAGGGGGGGCAAAAAGGGGGTCTGGGGGGGTAAAAAGGGGGGTACGGGGGGTTAAAAAGGGGGTCTGGGGGGTAAAAAGGGGGAGAAGGGGGTAAAAAGGGGGTACAGGGGGATAAAAAGGGGGAGAAGGGGGGGTTAAAAGGGGGTATGGGGGGGTAAAAGGGGGTACGGGGGGTAAAAAGGGGGTACGGGGGGGAAAAGGGGGTACGGGGGAAAAAGGGGGAGAAGGGGGGTAAAAGGGGGTCTGGGGGGTAAAAAGGGGGAGAAGGGGGGGTAAAAAGGGGGTACGGGGGGTAAAAAGGGGGAGAGAAGGGGGGGTAAAAGGGGGTCTGGGGGGGAAAAGGAGGTACGGGGGGGTAAAAAGGGGGAGAAGGGGGTAAAAGGGGGTACGGGGGGTAAAAAGGGGGAGAAGGGGGGGGTAAAAAGGGGGATCTGGGAGGAGTAAAATGGGGGTCTGGGGGGGTAAAAAGGGGGTCTGGGGGGGTAAAAAGGGGGTACGGGGGGGGTAAAAGGGGGTCTGGGGGGGGTAAAAAGGGGGAGAAGGGGGGGGTAAAAGGGGGTCTGGGGGGGTAAAAAGGGGGAGAAGGGGGGTAAAAGGGGGTCTGGGGGGTAAAAAAGGGGAGAAGGGGGGTAAAAGGGGGTCTGGGGGGGTAAAAAGGGGGAGAAGGGGGGGTAAAAGGGGGGAGAAGGGGGGGTAAAAAGGGGGTCTGGGGGGTAAAAAGGGGGAGAAGGGGGGGAAAAAGGGGGGTCTGGGGGGGTAAAAAGGGGGAGAAGGGGTTAAAAAGGGGGTCTGGGGGGGTAAAAGGGGGAGAAGGGGGTAAAAAGGGGGTCCGGGGGGGTAAAAAGGGGGAGAAGGGGGTAAAAAGGGGGGTCTGAGGGGTAAAAAGGGGGAGAAGGGGGTAAAAAGGGGGTCTGGGGGGGTAAAAAGGAGGAGAAGGGGGGTAAAAAGGGGGTCTGGGGGGTAAAAGGGGGAGAAGGGGGGTAAAAGGGGGTACGGGGGGGTAAAAGGGTATTGGAGGGGCAAAAATGGGGGTACGGGGGGGAAAAATGGGGGTACGGGGGTAAAAGGGGGTCTGGAGGGGCAAAAAAAGAAAAGGGTGGGTACGGAGGGAAAAATGGGGGTACGGGGGGTTAAAAGGGTACTGGAGGGGGAAAAATGGGGGTACGGGGGGTAAAAAGGGGGGTACGGGGGGTAAAAGGGGGTCGGGGGGGTAAAAAGGGGGTCTGGGGGGGTAAAAGGGGGTACAGGGGGGTAAAAGGGGAACGGGGGGGTAAAGAGGGGTACGGGGGGGTAAAAAGGGGGAGAAGGGGGTAAAAAGGGATCTGTTTTGGGGTGTCAATTTTTGGGGTTCATTTTGGGGTTCGTTTTGGGGGTTTGTTTTGGGGGTTCATTTTTGGGGGTCCATTTTTGGGGTGTCAGTTTGGGGGTCCCATTTTTGGAGGTCCATTTTTGGGGGTCCCATTTTTGGGGTGTCCTTTCTGAGGGTCCATTTTTGGGGGTCTATTTTTGGGGGTCCCATTTTTGGGGTGTCCTTTCTGAGGGTCCATTTTTGGGGGTCCCATTTTTGGGGTCCCCTTTCTGAGGGTCCATTTTTGGGGGTCCCATTTTGGGGATCCCATTTTTGGGGTGTCCTTTCTGAGGGTCCATTTTTGGGGGTCCCATTTTGGGGGTCCCATTTTTGGGGTCCCCTTTCTGAGGGTCCATTTTTTGGGGTCCCATTTTTGGGGGTCCCATTTTTGGGGGTCCTTTCTGAGGGTCCATTTTTGGGGGTCCCATTTTTGGGGTCCCCTTTCTGAGGGTCCCATTTTTGGGGTCCCATTTTTGGGGTCCCCTTTGTGAGGGTCCGTTTTTGGGGTCCCCCCCAGGCTCTGCGGGCGCTGCAGGAGCTCAGTTTGGGGGTCCCCCCCGCGCCCCCCCCCCCGCTCACCCCAAACCCAAAAGTGTCCCCGTCCACAGCTTCGAGGTGAGTCAAACTGGGAGCAACTGGGAGCTACTGGGGGGGGGTACTGGGAGCACTGGGAGCTGCTGGGGGGGGAACTGGGAGCACTGGGGGGGTACTGGGAGCACTGGGAGCAACTGGGAGCTACTGGGAGCTGCTGGGGGGGGAACTGGGAGCACTGGGGGGGAACTGGGAGCAACTGGGAGCTGCTGGGGGGGGGAACTGGGAGCACTGGGGGGGAACTGGGGGAACTGGGATGGGTACTGGGAGCACTGGGAGCTGCTGGGGGGGGAACTGGGAGCACTGAGGGGTACTGGGAGCAACTGGGAGCTGCTGGGGGGGAACTGGGAGCAGTGGGGGGGTACTGGGAGCACTGGTTTGAACTGGGGGGGGAACTGGGAGCACTGGGAGGTTACTGGGAGCACTGGGAGCTGCCGGGGGGGGGAAACTGGGAGCACTGGGAGCTGCTGGGAGGGGAACTGGGAGCAATGGGGGGTACTGGGAGCACTGGGAGCTGCTGGGGGGGAACTGGGAGCAACTGGGAGGTGCTGGGGGGGGGGTACTGGGAGCACTGGGGGCGAACTGGGAGCACTGGGGGGTACTGGGAGCTGCCGGGGGGGGAACTGGGAGCACTGGGGGGGAACAGGGAGCACTGGGAGCTGCTGGGGGGGGGAACTGGGAGCACTGGGGGGAACTGGGAGCACTGGGAGCTGCTGGGGGGGAACTGGGAGCACGGGGGGGGAACTGGGAGCACTGGGAGCTGCGGGGGGGGGGGAACTGGGAGCACTGGGGGGGTACTGGGAGCACTGGGAGCTGCCGGGGGGGGGGAACTGGGAGCACTGGGGGGGGGTACTGGGAGCTGCCGGGGGGGAACTGGGAGCTGCCGAGGGGGGTACTGGGAGCACTGGGAGCTGCTGGGGGGGGAACTGGGGGCACTGGGGGGGAACTGGGAGCACTGGGAGCTGCCGAGGGGGGAACTGGGAGCACTGGGAGCTGCTGGGGGGGGAACTGGGAGCACTGGAGGGGGAACTGGGAGCACTGGGAGGTGCTGGGGGGAACTGGGAGCACTGGGAGCTGCCGGGGGGGGAAACTGGGAGCACTGGGGGGGTACTGGGAGCACTGGGAGCTGCTGGGAGGGGAACTGGGAGCACTGGGAGCTGCTGGGGGGGAACTGGGAGCAACTGGGAGGTGCTGGGGGGGGGTACTGGGAGCACTGGGGGCGAACTGGGAGCACTGGGGGGTACTGGGAGCACTGGGAGCTGCCGGGGGGGGAACTGGGAGCACTGGGGGGGAACAGGGAGCACTGGGAGCTGCTGGGGGGGGGAACTGGGAGCACGGGGGGGGAACTGGGAGCACTGGGAGCTGCCGGGGGGGGGGAACTGGGAGCACTGGGGGGTACTGGGAGCACTGGTTTGAACTGGGAGGGGGGAACTGGGAGCACTGGGGGGGGGTACTGGGAGCTGCCGGGGGGGGAACTGGGAGCACTGGGGGGGTACTGGGAGCACTGGGAGCTGCTGGGGGGGGAACTGGGAGCACTGGGGGGGAACTGGGAGCACTGGGAGCTGCCGGGGGGGAACTGGGAGCACTGGGAGCTGCTGGGGGGGGAACTGGGAGCACTGGAGGGGGAACTGGGAGCACTGGGAGGTGCTGGGGGGAACTGGGAGCACTGGGAGCTGCCGGGGGGGGGAACTGGGAGCACTGGGGGGGTACTGGGAGCACTGGGAGCTGCTGGGGGGGGAACTGGGGGCACTGGGGGGAACTGGGAGCACTGGGAGCTGCCGAGGGGGGAACTGGGAGCACTGGGAGCTGCTGGGGGGGGAACTGGGAGCACTGGAGGGGGAACTGGGAGCACTGGGAGGTGCTGGGGGGAACTGGGAGCACTGGGAGCTGCCGAGGGGGGAACTGGGAGCACTGGGGGGGTACTGGGAGCACTGGGAGCTGCCGGGGGGGAACTGGGAGCACTGGGGGGGAACTGGGAGCACTGGGAGCTGAAGTGGGGGGGAACTGGGAGCACTGGAGGGATACTGGGAGTGCTGGGGGTCCCCTATTTTGGGGTGCTGTATTTCAGGGGTGCTGTATTTTGGGGTGCTGTGGGTGCTCTATTTCGGGGTGCTGTGTTTTGGGGTGCTATGGGTGCTCTCTTTTGGGGTGCTGTGGGTGCTGTATTTCGGGGTGCTGTACGTGCTCTATTTTGGGGTGCTCTATTTTAGGGGTGCTCTGTTTTGGGGTTCTATATTTAGGGGTGCTGTATTTCAGGGTGCTGGGGGTGCTCTATTTCAGGGGTGCTGTATTTCAGGGGTGCTGTATTTTGGGGTGCTGTGGGTGCTGTATTTTGGGGTGCTCTATTTTGGGGGTGCTGTATTTCGGGGTCCTGTGGGTGCTGTATTTTGGGGTGCTGTGGGTGCTGTATTTTGGGGGTGCTGTATTTTGGGGTGCTATGGGTGCTCTATTTTGGGGTGCAGTATTTTGGGGTGCTGTGGGTGCTCTATATTTCGGGGTGCAGTATTTCGGGGTGCTGTGGGTGCTGTATTTTGGGGTTCTGTATTTCAGGGGTGCTGTATTTTGGGGTGCAGTATTTCGGGGGTGCTGTGGGTGCTCTATTTCAGGGGTGCTGTATTTTGGGGTGCTGTATTTTGGGGGTACTGTATTTTGGGGTGCTGTGGGTGCTGTATTTTCGGGTGCTGTATTTTGGGGTGCTGTGAGTGCTGTATTTTGGGGGTGCTGCATTTCGGGGTGCTGTGGGTGCTCTCTTTTGGGGTGCTCTATTTTGGGGTGCTGTGGGTGCTGTATTTTGGGGGTTCTGTATTTTGGGGTGCTGTGGGTGCTGTATTTTGGGGTGCAGTATTTTGGGGTCCTGTGGGTGCTCTATTTTGGGGTTCTGTATTTCAGGGGTGCTGTGGGTGCTCTATTTCAGGCTGCTGTATTTTGGGGGTGCTCTATATTTCGGGGTGCTGTATTTTGGGGTGCTATGCGTGCTCTATTTTGGGGTGCTCTATTTCAGGGGTGCAGTATTTTGGGGTGCTGTGGGTGCTCTATTTTGGGGGTGCTGTATTTTGGGGTGCTGTGGGTGCTCTATTTCAGGGGTGCTGTATATTTTGGGGTGCTGTGGGTGCTCTATTTTGGGGTTCTATATTTCGGGGTGCAGTATTTCAGGGTGCTGGGGGTGCTCTATATTTTGGGGTGCTCTATATTTTTGGGGTCCCCCCCCCCGGTGCAGGTGAAGGCGGACGCGGCGCTGGGGGGCGCTGTTGAGGGATGGATACTGGGGATACTGGGGATACTGGGAGGAGGGATACTGGGGATACTGGGAGTGCTGGGAGGAGGGATACTGGGGATACTGGGAGGAGGGATCCTGGGGATACTGGGAGTGCTGGGAGGAGGGATACTGGGGATACTGGGAGTGCTGGGGGGAGGGATACTGGGGATACTGGGAGTGCTGGGAGGAGGGATACTGGGGATACTGGGAGTGCTGGGGGGAGGGATACTGGGAGTGCTGGGGGGAGGGATACTGGGGATACTGGGAGTGCTGGGAGGAGGGATACTGGGGATACTGGGAGTGCTGGGGGGAGGGATACTGGGGATACTGGGAGTGCTGGGAGGAGGGATACTGGGGATACTGGGAGTGCTGGGGGGAGGGATACTGGGAGTGCTGGGGGGAGGGATACTGGGGATACTGGGAGTGCTGGGAGGAGGGATACTGGGGATACTGGGAGGAGGGATGCTGGGGATACTGGGAGTGCTGGGAGGAGGGATACTGGGGATACTGGGAGGAGGGATGCTGGGGATACTGGGAGTGCTGGGAGGATGGATACTGGGGATACTGGGAGGAGGGATGCTGGGGATACTGGGAGTGCTGGAGGAGGGATACTGGGGATACTGGGAGGAGGGATACTGGGGATACTGGGAGGAGGGATACTGGGGATACTGGGAGGAGGGATACTGGGGATACTGGGAGTGCTGGGAGGAGGGATACTGGGGATACTGGGAGTGCTGGGAGGAGGGATACTGGGGATACTGGGAGTGCTGGGGGGAGGGATACTGGGAGTGCTGGGGGGAGGGATACTGGGGATACTGGGAGGAGGGATGCTGGGGATACTGGGAGTGCTGGAGGAGGGATACTGGGGATACTGGGAGGAGGGATAGTGGGGATACTGGGAGGAGGGATACTGGGAGTGCTGGGAGGAGGGATAGTGGGGATACTGGGAGGAGGGATACTGGGGTTACTGGGAGTGCTGGAGGAGGGATGCTGGGGATACTGGGAGGAGGGATACTGGGAATACTGGGAGTGCTGGGGGGAGGGATGCTGTGGGTGCTGGGGGGATGGATACTGGGGATACTGGGAAGAGGGATACTGGGGATACTGGGAGGAGGGATACTGGGGATACTGGGAGTGCTGGGAGGAGGGATGCTGGGGATACTGGGAGTGCTGGGGGGAGGGATACTGGGGATACTGGGAGGAGGGATACTGGGGATACTGGGAGGAGGGATACTGGGAGTGCTGGGAGGAGGGATACTGGGGATACTGGGAGTGCTGGGGGGATGGATACTGGGGATACTGGGAGTGCTGGGAGGAGGGATACTGGGAATACTGGGAGTGCTGGGGGGAGGGATACTGGGGATACTGGGAAGAGGGATACTGGGGATACTGGGAGGAGGGATGCTGGGGATACTGGGAGTGCTGGGAGGAGGGATACTGGGGATACTGGGAGGAGGGATACTGGGGATACTGGGAGTGCTGGGGGGAGGGATACTGGGGATACTGGGAGTGCTGGGAGGAGGGATCCTGGGGATACTGGGAGGAGGGATACTGGGGATACTGGGAGTGCTGGGAGGAGGGATACTGGGGATACTGGGGATACTGGGAGTGCTGTATTTGGGGGTGCTGTATTTTGGGGTGCTCTATATTTTTGGGGTCCCCCCCCCGGTGCAGGTGAAGGCGGACGCGTCGCTGGGGGGCGCTGTTGGCATATGGATACTGGGGATACTGGGGATACTGGGAGGAGGGATACTGGGGATACTGGGAGGAGGGCTGCTGTGGCTGCTGTGGCTGCTGTATTTGGGGGTGCTGTATTTGGGGGTGCTGTATATTTTGGGGTGCTCTATATTTTGGGGTGCTCTATATTTTGGGGTGCCCCCCCTGGTGCAGGTGAAGGCAGACGCGTCGCTGGGGGGCGCTGTTGGCATATGGATACTGGGGATACTGGGGATACTGGGAGGAGGGATACTGGGGATACTGGGAGTGTTGGGAGGAGGGATACTGGGAGTGCTGGGGGGAGGGATACTGGGGATACTGGGAGTGCTGTATATTTTGGGGTGCTCTATATTTTGGGGTGCTCTATATTTTGGGGTGCCCCCCCTGGTGCAGGTGAAGGCAGACGCGTCGCTGGGGGGCGCTGTTGGCATATGGATACTGGGGATACTGGGGATACTGGGAGGAGGGCTGCTGCGGCTGCTGTATTTGGGGGTGCTGTCTATTTTGGGGGTGCTCCCTGTTTTTGGGGTGCAAGTGAAGGCGGACGCGTCGCTGGGGGGCGCTGTTGGGGGATGGCTACTGGGGATACTGGGGATACTGGGAGGAGGGCTGCTGCGGCTGCTGTATTTGGGGGTGCTGCCTATTTTGGGGGTGCTCCCTGTTTTTTGGGGTGCAGGTGAAGGCGGACGCGTCGCTGGGGGGCGCTGTTGAGGGATGGATACTGGGGATACTGGGGATACTGGGAGTGCTGGGAGGAGGGATACTGGGAGGAGGGATGCTGTGGCTGCTGCGGCTGCTGTATTTGGGGGTGCTGTATATTTTGGGGGTGCTCTATATTTTTGGGGTCCCCCCGGTGCAGGTGAAGGCGGACGCGGCGCGGGGGGAGCTCTCGAAGCTGGGGAAGGCGCAGCGGCAGACGCTGAGCGTGGACGTGGAAGGCGGACGCCTCGTCCTCCTCCGGCGCCACCGCGAGGGCCACGAGGACTGGAGCTGCTTCCCACACCACCGCAGTGAGCGGGGGGACCCGCTTTGGGGGGGCTGGGGGGGGGTTTGGGGGGGCTGGGAGGGGTTTGGGGGGGATAGGAGGGGATTTGGGGGGGATGGGAGGGGGTTTGGGGGGGATAGGAGGGGGTTTGGGGGGATAGGAGGGGGTTTGGGGGGGATAGGAGGGGATTTTGGGGGGGCTAAAGGGGATTTGGGGGACATAGGGGATTTGGGGGGATAGGAGGGGGTTTGGGGGGATAGGAGGGGGTTTGGGGGGGATAGGAGGGGATTTGGGGGGATGGGAGGGGATTTGGGGGGGATAGGAGGGGGTTTGGGGGGATAGGAGGGGGTTTGGGGGGATGGGAGGGGGTTTGGGGGGGATAGGAGGGGATTTGGGGGGGATAGGAGGGGGTTTGGGGGGATAGGAGGGGGTTTGGGGGAGCTGGAGGGGATTTGGGGGGGATAGGAGGGGATTTGGGGGGATAGGAGGGGGTTTGGGGGGGATAGGAGGGGATTTGGGGGGATAGGAGGGGGTTTGGGGGGGATGGAGGGGGTTTGGGGAGCGTAAAATGGACTTAGGTGGGATAGGAGGGGATTTGGGGGGGCTAAAGGGGATTTGGGGGGATAGGAAGGGATTTTGGGGGGGCTAAAGGGGATTTGGGGGACATAGGAGGGGTTTGGGGGGGCTAAAATGGACTTAGGTGGGATAGGAGGGGGTTTGGGGGGGCTGGGGGGGTTTGGGGGGATAGGAGGGGGTTTGGGGGGGCTAAAATGGACTTAGGTGGGATAGGAGGGGATTTGGGGGGGCTAAAGGGGATTTGGGGGGATAGGAAGGGGGTTTGGGGGGGCTAAAGGGGATTTGGGGGGGATAGGAAGGGATTTTGGGGGGATAGGAGGGGGTTTGGGGGGATAGGAGGGGGTTTGGGGGAGTAAAGGGGGTTTGGGGGGCATAGGAAGGGATTTTGGGGGGGCTAAAGGGGATTTGGGGGACATAGGAGGGGGTTTGGGGGTGATAGGAGGGGATTTGGGGGGGAGAAGAGGGGTTTGGGGGGGATAGGAGGGGGTTTGGGGGGATAGGAGGGGATTTGGGGGGGATGGGAGGGGATTTGGGGGGATGGGAGGGGGTTTGGGGGGATAGGAGGGGATTTGGGGGGGATGGGAGGGGGTTTGGGGGGATAGGAGGGGATTTGGGGGGGATGGGAGGGGGTTTGGGGGGATAGGAGGGGGTTTGGGGGGATAGGAGGGGATTTGGGGGGGATGGGAGGGGGTTTGGGGGGGATAGGAGGGGTTTGGGGGGGGCTGAGAGGGGGTTTGGGGGGGATGGGAGGGGATTTGGGGGGGATGGGAGGGGATTTGGGGGGGACGGGAGGGGATTTGGGGGGATGGGAGGGGGTTTGGGGGGTCTGAGGGCTCCCAGTCCCCCAGTCCCCCCTCCCAGTGCTCCCAGTGCTCCCAGTCCCCCTTCCAGTCCCCCTCCCAGTCCCCCTCCCAGTGCTCCCAGTCCCCTCCCAGTGCTCCCAGTCCCCCTTCCAGTCCCCCTCCCAGTCCCTCTCCCAGTGCTCCCAGTCCCCCTCCCAGTGCTCCCAGTCCCCTCCCAGTGCTCCCAGCCCCCTCCCAGTGCTCCCAGTCCCTCTCCCAGTCCCCCCAGTCCCCCTCCCAGTGCTCCCAGTCCCTCTCCCAGTCCCCCCAGTCCCCCTCCCAGTGCTCCCAGTCCCAACAGTCCCTCTCCCAGTCCCCCCAGTCCCCCTCCCAGTGCTCCCAGTCCCCCTCCCAGTGCTCCCAGTCCCCCTCCCAGTCCCCCCAGTCCCTCTCCCAGTGCTCCCAGTCCCCTCCCAGTGCTCCCAGTCCCCCTCCCAGTGCTCCCAGTCCCCCTCCCAGTCCCCCCAGTTCCCCTCCCAGTGCTCCCAGTCCTCCCTCCCAGTCCCCCAGTCCCTCTCCCAGTTCTCCCAGTCCCTCTCCCAGTCCCTCTCCCAGTGCCCCCAGTGCCCTTCCCAGTGCCCCCCAGTTCTCCCAGTCCCTCTCCCAGTCCCCCCAGTCCCCCTCCCAGTGCTCCCAGTCCCCCTCCCAGTGCTCCCAGTCCCCCCAATCCCCCTCCCAGTGCTCCCAGTCCCCCCTCCCAGTCCCCCCAGTCCCCTCCCAGTCCCCCTCCCAGTGCTCCCAGTCCCCCTCCCAGTGCTCCCAGTCCCTCTCCCAGTGCTCCCAGTCCCACCAGTCCCTCTCCCAGTCTTCCCAGTCCCACTCCCAGTCCCCCCAGTTCCTCTCCCAGTGCTCCCAGTCCCACTCCCAGTACCCCCAGTTCCTCTCCCAGTGCTCCCAGTCCCTCTCCCAGTCCCCCCAGTCCCCCTCCCAGTCCCCCCAGTCCCTCTCCCAGTGCTCCCAGTCCCCCCAGTCCCCCTCCCAGTCCCCCCAGTCCCCCTCCCAGTGCTCCCAGTCCCCTCCCAGTCCCCCCAGTCCCCTCCCAGTGCTCCCAGTCCCACCAGTCCCCTCCAGTCCGGCAGATCGTGAAGTCCCAACGAGTCCCCAACAAATTGGCCGTCGTCTTCGAGAAGGACAAAGACAAAACCCAACGGAAGGACTTTGTCTTCGTCAGCGCTCGGGTGGGGGCGGCTCCGGGGGGACCCCCCGGGGACATCGGGGGACCCCAGGGGGGCGTTGGGGGGACCTCAGGGGGAGTTTGGGGACACTGAGATGGACTTTGGGGACCTGAGGATGGACCTTTGGGGGACACTGAGATGGACTTTGGGGTCAGAGATGGACTTTGGGGACTGAGATGGACTTTGGGGACACTGAGATGGACTTTGGGGTCACTGAGATGGACTTTGGGGACACTGAGATGGACTTTGGGGACACTGAGATGGACTTTGGGGACAGAGATGGACTTTGGGGGACAGAGATGGACTTTGGGGACACTGAGATGGACTTTGGGGACACTGAGATGGACTTTGGGGACAGAGATGGACTTTGGGGACACTGAGATGGACTTTGGGGACAGAGATGGACTTTGGGTCACTGAGATGGACTTTTGGGGACACTGAGATGGACTTTGGGGACACTGAGATGGACTTTGGGGTCACTGAGATGGACTTTGGGGACACTGAGATGGACTTTGGGGACTGAGATGGACTTTGGGGACACTGAGATGGACTTTGGGGACACTGAGATGGACTTTGGGGACAGAGATGGACTTTGGGGACTGAGATGGACTTTGGGGACACTGAGATGGACTTTGGGGACACTGAGATGGACTTTGGGGACAGAGATGGACTTTGGGGACAGAGAGGACTTTGGGGACAGAGATGGACTTTGGGGACACTGAGATGGACTTTGGGGACACTGAGATGGACTTGGGGACTGAGATGGACTTTGGGGACACTTGAGATGGACTTTGGGGACTGAGATGGACTTTGGGGACCTGAGATGGACTTTGGGGTCAGAGATGGACTTTGGGGACACTGAGATGGACTTTGGGGACAGAGATGGACCTTTGGGGACACTGAGATGGGACTTTGGGGTACAGAGATGGACTTTGGGACACTGAGATGGACTTTGGGGTCAGAGATGGACTTTGGGGACACTGAGATGGACTTTGGGGACAGAGATGGACTTTGGGGACACTGAGATGGACTTTGGGGATCAGAGATGGACTTTGGGGACAGAGATGGACTTTGGGGTCACTGAGATGGACTTTGGGGTCACTGAGATGGACTTTGGGGACAGAGATGGACTTTGGGGACACTGAGATGGATTTTGGGGACACTGAGATGGACTTTGGGGCACTGAGTTGGTCTTTGGGGACAGAGATGGACTTTGGGGACACTGAGATGGACTTTGGGGACACTGAGATGGACTTTGGGGACACTGAGATGGACTTTGGGGACTGAGATGGACTTTGGGGACAGAGATGGACTTTGGGGACAGAGATGGACTTTGGGGACACTGAGATGGACTTTGGGGACACTGAGATGGACTTTGGGGACACTGAGATGGACTTTGGGGACACTGAGATGGACTTTGGGGACAGAGATGGACTTTGGGGACACTGAGATGGACTTTGGGGACACTGAGATGGACTTTGGGGTCTGAGATGGACTTTGGGGACAGAGATGGACTTTGGGGACACTGAGATGGACTTTGGGGTCTGAGATGGACTTTGGGGACACTGAGATGGACTTTGGGGACACTGAGATGGACTTTGGGGTACATGAGATGGACTTTGGGGACCATGAGATGGACTTTGGGGTACTGAGATGGACTTTGGGGTACTGAGATGGACTTTGGGGACACTGAGATGGACTTTGGGGGACAGAGATGGACTTTGGGGACACTGAGATGGACTTTGGGGACAGAGGATGGGACTTTGGGGACACTGAGATGGACTTTGGGGACATGAGATGGACTTTGGGGACACTGAGATGGACTTTGGGGACACTGAGATGGACTTTGGGGACACTGAGATGGACTTTGGGGACACTGAGATGGACTTTGGGGTCTGAGATGGACTTTGGGGACACTGAGATGGACTTTGGGGACACTGAGATGGACTTTGGGGACACTGAGATGGACTTTGGGGACAGAGATGGACTTTGGGGGACACTGAGATGGACTTTGGGGTCTGAGATGGACTTTGGGGACACTGAGATGGACTTTGGGGACAGAGATGGACTTTGGGGACACTGAGATGGACTTTGGGGACACTGAGATGGACTTTGGGGACACTGAGATGGACTTTGGGGACACTGAGATGGACTTTGGGGACACTGAGATGGACTTTGGGGACAGAGATGGACTTTGGGGACACTGAGATGGACTTTGGGGTCAGAGATGGACTTTGGGGACACTGAGATGGACTTTGGGGACACTGAGATGGACTTTGGGGGACACTGAGATGGACTTTGGGGACACTGAGATGGACTTTGGGGACACTGAGATGGACTTTGGGGACCTGAGATGGACTTTGGGGACACTGAGATGGACTTTGGGGACACTGAGATGGACTTTGGGGTCAGAGATGGACTTTGGGGACACTGAGATGGACTTTGGGGACTGAGATGGACTTTGGGTCACTGAGATGGACTTTGGGGTCACTGAGATGGACTTTGGGGACAGAGATGGACTTTGGGGTCTGAGATGGACTTTGAGGACCAGAGATGGACTCTGTGACCCCGAGATGACCTCGGGGTCCCCCCCAATTGTCTCCCTCAGAAGCGCGAAGCTTTCTGTCAGCTCCTCCAGCTGATGAAGAACCGCCATTCCCACCAGGATGAACCCGACATGATCTCCATCTTCATCGGCACTTGGAACATGGGTGCGTCGAACCCTTGGGAGATGCCACCACCCTCACCGGAGCTCTTTAGGTCCTCCATGACCGTCTTTCTCCACCTTCTTTCCCACCAGGCAGCGTTCCTCCTCCCAAGAACATCACCTCCTGGTTCACCTCCAGAGGGTTGGGGAAGACCTTGGACGAGGCCACCGTCGCCATCCCCCACGACCTCTACGTCTTCGGCACTCAGGAGAACTCCTTGAGCGACAAAGAATGGGTGGACTTCCTCCGCGCCGCCCTCAAGGACTTCACCGACGTCGAATACCGTCCGGTATGAAGACCTCAGGGACCATCGGTGGGCTCGGAAGCGTTGGGTGATCCACTTGGGGCCTTCAGAGGGGGTTTGGGGGCCTTCAGAGGGGGTTGGGGGCCTTCAGAGGGGTTTTGGGCCTTCAGAGGTGGTTTTGGGGCCTTCAGAGGGGGTTTTGGGGCCTTCAGAGGTGGTTTTGGGGCCTTCAGAGGGGGTTTGGGGGCCTTCAGAGGAGGTTTTGAGGCCTTCAGAGGGGGTTTTGGGACGCTGTGGTGGCCGTGGTGGAGATGGGGTGGATGGTTGGTGGCCACCAGGAGCTCAGAAGCTGCGGATGCTCCACTTGGGGCCTTCAGAGGTGGTTTTTGGGGCGGTTTTGGGGGAGTTTTGGGTGGTTTTGGGGACGCTGTGGTGGCCATGGTGGAGATGGGGTGGATGGTTGGTGGCCACCAGGAGGTCGGAGGCTGCGGATGCTCCACTTGGGGCCTTCAGAGGTGGTTTTGGGTCTGTTTGGGTCAATTTTGGGTCGGTTTGAGGTGGTTTTGGGGCCTTCAGAGGTGGTTTTGGGGACGCTGTGGTGGCCGTGGTGGAGATGGGGTGGATGGTTGGTGGCCACCAGGAGGTCGGAGGCTGCGGATGCTCCACTTGGGGCCTTCAGAGGTGGTTTTGGGGCAGTTTTGGGTGGTTTTGGGGACGCTGTGGTGGCCGTGGTGGAGATGGGGTGGATGGTTGGTGGCCACCAGGAGCTCAGAAGCTGCGGATGCTCCACATGGGGCCTTCAGAGGTGGTTTTGGGGCCTTCAGAGGTGGTTTTGGGGTCTTCAGAGGGGGTTTTGAGGGCGCTGTGGTGGCCGTGGTGGAGATGGGGTGGATGGTTGGTGGCCACCAGGAGCTCGGAGGCTGCGGATGCTCCACGTGGGGCCTTCAGAGGTGGTTTTGGGGCCTTCAGAGGTGGTTTTGGGGCCTTCAGAGGTGGTTTTGGGGCCTTCAGAGGGGTTTTGGGGCCTTCAGAGGTGGTTTGGGGGCCTTCAGAGGTGGTTTTGGGGCCTTCAGAGGGGGTTTTGGGGCCTTCAGAGGTGGTTTTGGGGCCTTCAGAGGGGGTTTGGGGGCCTTCAGAGGGGGTTTTGGGGCCTTCAGAGGGGGTTTTGGGGCCTTCAGAGGTGGTTTTGGGGCCTTCAGAGGTGGTTTGGGGGCCTTCAGAGGTGGTTTTGGGGCCTTCAGAGGGGGTTTTGAGGCCTTCAGAGGTGGTTTTGGGGCCTTCAGAGGTGGTTTTGAGGCCTTCAGAGGGGGTTTTGGGGCCTTCAGAGGGGGTTTTGGGGCCTTCAGAGGTGGTTTTGGGGACGCTGTGGTGGCCGTGGTGGAGATGGGGTGGATGGTTGGTGGCCACCAGGAGCTCAGAGGCTGCGGATGCTCCACTTGGGGCCTTCAGAGGTGGTTTTGGGGCAGTTTTGGGTGGTTTTGGGGACGCTGTGGTGGCCGTGGTGGAGATGAGGTGGATGGTTGGTGGCCACCAGGAGCTCAGGAGCTGTGGAAACTCCACTTGGGGCCTTCAGAGGTGGTTTTGGGGCCTTCAGAGGTGGTTTTGGGGCCTTCAGAGGGGGTTTTGGGGACGCTGTGGTGGCCGTGGTGGAGATGGGGTGGATGGGGTTGGTGGCCACCAGGAGCTCAGGATGGCTGCGGATGCTCCACATGGGGCCTTCAGAGGTGGTTTTGGGGCCTTCAGAGAGTTGGTTTTGATGAGCTTCAGAGTTGTTTGAGGCTTTCAGAGGTGGTTTTTGGGGCCTTCAGAGGGGTTTTGGGCCTTCAGAGGGGGTTTTTGGGGCCTTCAGAGGGGGTTTTGGGGACGCTGTGGTGGCCGTGGTGGAGATGGGGTGGATGGTTGGTGGCCACCAGGAGCTCAGAAGCTGCGGATGCTCCACTTGGGGCCTTCAGAGGTGGTTTGGGGGCCTTCAGAGGGGGTTTTGGGGACGCTGTGGTGGCCGTGGTGGAGATGGGGTGGATGGTTGGTGGCCACCAGGAGCTCAGAGGCTGCGGATGCTCCACGTGGGGCCTTCAGAGGTGGTTTTGGGGCCTTCAGAGGTGGTTTTGAGGCCTTCAGAGGTGGTTTTGGGGCCTTCAGAGGTGGTTTTGGGCCTTCAGAGGGGGTTTGGGGGCCTTCAGAGGTGGTTTTGGGGCCTTCAGAGGGGGTTTTGGGGACGCTGTGGTGGCCGTGGTGGAGATGGGGTGGATGGTTGGTGGCCACCAGGAGCTCAGAAGCTGCGGATGCTCCACTTGGGGCCTTCAGAGGTGGTTTTGGGGCCTTCAGAGGGGGTTTTGGGGCCTTCAGAGGTGGTTTTGGGGACGCTGTGGTGGCCGTGGTGGAGATGGGGTGGATGGTTGGTGGCCACCAGGAGCTCAGAGGCTGCGGATGCTCCACTTGGGGCCTTCAGAGGTGGTTTTGGGGCCTTCAGAGGTGGTTTTGGGGACGCTGTGGTGGCCGTGGTGGAGATGGGGTGGATGGTTGGTGGCCACCAGGAGCTCAGAAGCTGCGGATGCTCCACTTGGGGCCTTCAGAGGTGGTTTTGGGGCCTTCAGAGGTGGTTTTGGGGCCTTCAGAGGGGGTTTGGGGGCCTTCAGAGGTGGTTTTGGGGCCTTCAGAGGTGGTTTTGAGGCCTTCAGAGGTGGTTTTGGGGCCTTCAGAGGTGTTTTGGGGCCTTCAGAGGTGGTTTTGGGGACGCTGTGGTGGCCGTGGTGGAGATGGGGTGGATGGTTGGTGGCCACCAGGAGCTCAGAAGCTGCGGATGCTCCACTTGGGGCCTTCAGAGGTGGTTTTGGGGCCTTCAGAGGTGGTTTTGGGGACGCTGTGGTGGCCGTGGTGGAGATGGGGTGGATGGTTGGTGGCCACCAGGAGATCGGAGGCTGTGGATGCTCCACTTGGGGCCTTCAGAGGTGGTTTGGGGGCCTTCAGAGGTGGTTTTGGGGCCTTCAGAGGTGGTTTTGGGGCGGTTTTGGGTGGTTTTGGGGACGCTGTGGTGGCCGTGGTGGAGATGGGGTGGATGGTTGGTGGCCACCAGGAGCTCAGGGGCTGCGGATGCTCCACTTGGGGCCTTCAGAGGTGGTTTTGGGTCAATTTTGGGCAGTTTTGGGTGGTTTTGAGGACGCTGTGGTGGCCGTGGTGGAGATGAGGTGGATGGTTGGTGGCCATCAGGAGCTCAGGAGCTGTGGATACTCCACTTGGGGCCTTCAGAGGTGGTTTTGGGGCCTTCAGAGGTGGTTTTGGGGCCTTCAGAGGCGGTTTTGGGGACGCTGTGGTGGCCGTGGTGGAGATGGGGTGGATGGTTGGTGGCCACCAGGAGCTCAGAGGCTGCGGATGCTCCACTTGGGGCCTTCAGAGGTGGTTTTGGGGCCTTCAGAGGTGGTTTTGGGGGACGCTGTGGTGGCCGTGGTGGAGATGGGGTGGATGGTTGGTGGCCACCAGGAGCTCAGAAGCTGCAGATGCTCCACTTGGGGCCTTCAGAGGTGCTTTTGGGGCCTTCAGAGGTGGTTTTGGGGCCTTCAGAGGTGCTTTTGGGGACGCTGTGGTGGCCGTGGTGGAGATGGGGTGGATGGTTGGTGGCCACCAGGAGCTCAGAAGCTGCGGGTGCTCCACTTGGGGCCTTCAGAGGTGGTTTTGGGGCCTTCAGAGGGGTTTTGGGGCCTTCAGAGGGGGTTTTGGGGCCTTCAGAGGGGGTTTTGAGGCCTTCAGAGGTGGTTTTGGGGCCTTCAGAGGGGGTTTGGGGGCCTTCAGAGGGGGTTTTGGGGCCCTCAGAGGTGGTTTGGGGGCCTTCAAGGTGGTTTGGGGCCTTCAGAGGTGGTTTTGAGGCCTTCAGAGGTGGTTTTGGGGACGCTGTGGTGGCCGTGGTGGAGATGGGGTGGATGGTTGGTGGCCACAGGAGCTCAGAAGCTGCGGATGCTCCACTTGGGGCCTTCAGAGGTGGTTTTGGGGCCTTCAGAGGTGGTTTTGGGGACGCTGTGGTGGCCGTGGTGGAGATGGGGTGGATGGTTGGTGGCCACCAGGAGCTCAGAAGCTGCGGATGCTCCACTTGGGGCCTTCAGAGGTGGTTTTGGGGCCTTCAGAGGGGGTTTTGGGGCCTTCAGAGGGGGTTTTGGGGCCTTCAGAGGGGGTTTTGGGGCCTTCAGAGGTGGTTTTGGGGCCTTCAGAGGGGGTTTGGGGGCCTTCAGAGGGGGTTTTGGGGCCTTCAGAGGTGGTTTGGGGGCCTTCAGAGGTGGTTTTGAGGCCTTCAGAGGTGGTTTTGGGGCCTTCAGAGGTGGTTTTGAGGCCTTCAGAGGTGGTTTTGGGGACACTGTGGTGGCCGTGGTGGAGATGGGGTGGATGGTTGGTGGCCACCAGGAGCTCAGAAGCTGCGGATGCTCCACTTGGGGCCTTCAGAGGTGGTTTTGGGGCCTTCAGAGGTGGTTTTGGGGACGCTGTGGTGGCCGTAGTGGAGATGGGGTGGATGGTTGGTGGCCACCAGGAGCTCAGAAGCTGCGGATGCTCCACTTGGGGCCTTCAGAGGTGGTTTTGGGGCCTTCAGAGGTGGTTTTGGGGCCTTCAGAGGGGGTTTTGGGGCCTTCAGAGGGGGTTTGGGGGCCTTCAGAGGTGGTTTTGGGGGCGGTTTTGGGTGGTTTTGGGGACGCTGTGGTGGCCGTGGTGGAGATGGGGTGGATGGTTGGTGGCCACCAGGAGCTCAGAGGCTGCAGATGCTCCACTTGGGGCCTTCAGAGGTGGTTTTGGGGCCTTCAGAGGTGGTTTTGGGGCCTTCAGAGGTGGTTTTGGGGACGCTGTGGTGGCCGTGGTGGAGATGGGGTGGATGGTTGGTGGCCACCAGGAGATCGGAGGCTGCAGATGCTCCACTTGGGGCCTTCAGAGGTGGTTTTGGGGCAGTTTTGGGTGGTTTTGGGGCTGTTTGGGTCAATTTTGGGTCGGTTTGGGGTGGTTTTGGGGAGCTTTGGGGCGGTTTTGGGTGTTTTGGGGGATTTTGGAGGGAATTTGGGTGGTTTTGGGGGATTTTGGGTCAATTTTGGGGCGGTTTTGGGCAGTTTTGGTGTTTGGGTGCTGTTTGGGTCTATTTTGGGTCGATTTTGTGTTGGTTTTGGGTGGTTTTGGGGCAGTTTTGGGTGGTTTGGGGGCTGTTTGGGTCAATTTTGGGGCAGTTTTGGGTCATTTTGGGTCAATTTTGGGGCGGTTTTGAGCAGTTTTGGGCAGTTTTGGGGCTATTTGGGTCTATTTTGGGTCGATTTTGTGTTGGTTTTGGGTGGTTTTGGGGCGATTTGGATGAATTTTGTGTCAATTTTGGGATGGGTTTAGGTGGTTTGGGGTCAATTTTGGGACAGTTTTGGGCAGTTTGGGGCAGTTTTTGGTGGTTTTGGGTCAGTTTTTGGTGGTTTTGGGCAGTTTTGGGTGGTTTTGGGGCGGTTTGGTTCCATTTTGGGTGGTTTTGGGTGGTTTTGGGGCTGTTTGGGTCAATTTTGGGTGTTTTTGGGTCGGTTTGGGTGGTTTTGGGTCAATTTTGGGTGTTTTGGGTCGGTTTTGGGCGGTTTTGGGTCAGTTTTGGTGGTTTTGGGTCATTTTTCGGTGCTTTTGGGTCGGCATTGGGGCAGTTTGGGTCGTTTTTGGGTGTTTTTTGGGCAGTTTTGGGTGGTTTTGGGTGTTTTTGGGTTGTTTTCGGGTGCTTTTGGGTGGGTGTTGGGGCGGTTTAGGTCGGGTTTAGGTGTTTTTGGGTCCATTTTGGGTGTTTTGGGGTCGATTTTGGGTGTTTTTGGGTCAATTTGGGGGTTTGGGTCCATTTTGGGTCGTTTTGGGCAGTTTTGGGTGTTTTTGGGTCTTTGGGTGCTTTTGGGTCGGCGTTGGGTCGGGTTTGGGTGTTTTGGGTCGATTTTGGGTGATTTTGGGTCAATTTTGGGTGTTTGGGTGTTTTTGTGGTTTTTGGGTGTTTTTGGTTCCATTTGGGTGGTTTTGGGTCGGTTTTGTGTCGGTTTTGGGTGTTTTGGGTCGGTTTTGGGTGGTTTTGGGTGGTTTTGGGTGGTTTTGGGTTGGTTTTGCGGCTCTTTGGGTCAATTTTGGGTCGGTTTGGGTGGATTTGGGGCTGTTTGTGTCGATTTGGGTGGGTTTGGGTCAATTTTGGGCAGTGTTGGGTGTTTTTGGGTCGATTTTGGGTTTTTGGGTGGTTTTGCGTCAGTTTGGGTCAATTTTGGGTGTTTTCGGGTCGGTTTTGTGTCGGTTTGGGGTGGTTTTGGGTCAATTTTGGATGTTTTTGGGTCGATTTTGGGCGGTTTTGGGTCGATTTTGAGTCGATTTTGTGTCGATTTCGGATGCTTTTGGGTCAATTTTGGGTGGTTTTGGGCAGTTTTGGGTGTTTTTGGGTGGTTTTGGGTCATTTTCGGGTGCTTTTGGGTGGGTGTTGGGGCGGTTTGGGTCATTTTTGGGTGTTTTTGGGTCAATTTTGGGGTCGTTTTAGGTGGTTTTGGGCAGGTTTGGGTGTTTTGGGGTCATTTTTGGGTGCTTTTGGGTCGGCGTTGGGTCGGGTTTGGGTGTTTTTGGGTCGATTTTGGGTGGGTTGGGTCGATTTTGGGTGGTTTTGGGTCAGTTTTGGGTGTTTTTGGTTCCATTTTGGGTGTTTTTGGGTCGATTTTGGGTGTTTTGGGTCAGTTTTGGGTGGTTTTGGGTCAATTTTGGGTCGGTTTTGGGTGTTTTGGGTCCATTTTGGGTGTTTTGGGTAGATTTTGGGTGTTCTTGGGTCAGTTTTGGGTGTTTTTTGGTCGGTTTTGGTTGGTTTTGGGTCGGTTTTGCGGCTCTTTGGGTCAATTTTGGGTCAATTTTGGGTCGGTTTGGTGTTTTGGGTCGATTTTGGGTCAATTTTGGGTCGGTTTGGGTTGTTTTGGGTCGATTTTGGGTGGTTTTGGGCAGTTTTGGGTGTTTTGGGGTCGATTTTGGGTCAATTTTGGGTGTTTTTGGGTGGTTTTGGGTCGATTTTGGGTCAATTTTGGGTGTTTTTGGGTGTTTTGGGGTCGATTTTGGGTCGGTTTGGGTCGGTTTGGGTCGGTTTTGGGTCAGTTTTGGGTGTTTTGGGTCAGTTTTGGGTGTTTTTGGGGGATTTTGGGTCAATTTTGGGTGTTTTTGGTGGGTGGTTTTGGGTCAATTTTGGGTGTTTTTGGGTGTTTTGGGGTCGATTTTGGGTCGGTTTGGGTCGGTTTTGGGTCAGTTTTGGGTGTTTTTTGGGTCAGTTTTGGGTGTTTTTGGGGTCGATTTTGGGTCAATTTTGGGGTTTTTGGGTGGTTTTGGGTCGATTTTGGGTCAATTTTGGGTGTTTTTGGGTGTTTTGGGGTCGATTTTGGGTCGGTTTGGGTCGGTTTTGGGTCAGTTTTGGGTCAGTTTTGGGTGTTTTTGGGTCAGTTTTGGATGTTTTGGGGTCGATTTTGGGTCAATTTTGGGTGTTTTTGGGTGGTTTTGGGTCGATTTTGGGTCAATTTGGGTGTTTTTGGGTGGTTTGGGTCGATTTTGGGTCAATTTTGGGTGTTTTTTGGGTTTTTGGGTCGATTTTGGGTCGGTTTGGGTCGGTTTGGGTCGGTTTTGGTCAGTTTTGGGTGTTTTTTGGGTCAGTTTTGGGTGTTTTTGCGGCAGTTTTGGGCAGTTTGGGTCATTTTTGGGTGTTTTTGGGTCGGTTTGGTGCTTTTGGGTCGTTTTCGCGTGCTTTTGGGTGGACTTTGGGTCAATTTTGGGTGTTTTTGTGTCGGTTTTGGGTGGTTTTGGTTCCATTTTGGCTGTTTTTGGGTCAATTTTGGTGTTTTGGGTCGATTTTGGGTGTTTTTGGTTCCATTTTGGGTGTTTTGGGGTCATTTTGGGTGCTTTGGGTCATTTTGGGTTTTTGGGTGGATTTTGGGTCGATTTTGGGTCAGTTTTGGGTCATTTTTGGGTGTTTTGGGGTCATTTTCGGATGCTTTTGGGTGGTTTTCGGATGTTTTGGGTCAATTTTGGGTCGTTTTTGGGTGTTTTTGGGTCATTTTTGGGTTTTTGGGTGGTTTTTGGGTGTTTTGGGTCGGTTTGGGGCAGTTTTGGGGCAGTTTGGGTCATTTTTGGGTGTTTTGGGGTCGTTTCGGGTGTTTTGGGTCAGTTTGGGGCAGTTTTGGGGCAGTTTGGTTCAATTTTGGGTGTTTTTGGTCGTTTCGGGTGCTTTTGGGTCGGTTTGGGGCAGTTTTGGGGCAGTTTGGGTCATTTTGGGTGTTTTTGGGTCGATTTTGGGTGGTTTGGTCAATTTTGGGTGGTTTTGGGTCAATTTTGTGTTTTCGGGTGCTTTTGGGTGTTTTGGGGTCATTTTTGGGTGTTTTTGGGTGGGTTTTCGGGTGTTTTTGGGTCGGTTGGGGGCAGTTTTTGGGGCAGTTTGGGTCATTTTTGGGTGTTTTTGGGTGGTTTGTGTGTTTTGGGTCATTTTTGTGTGTTTTTGGGTCATTTTCGGGTGCTTTTGGTCGGTTTGGGGCAGTTTTGGGTGTTTTTGGGTCGATTTTGGGTCAATTTTGGGTGGTTTTGGGTGTTTTTGGGTCGATTTTGGGTCGGTTGGGTGGTTTTGGGTCAGTTTTTGGGTGTTTTTGGGTCAGTTTTGGGCAGTTTTGGGGCAGTTTGTGTCGATTTTGGGTGGTTTTGGGTCGTTTTGGATGTTTTTGGGTCGTTTCGGGTGCTTTTTGGGGTCGGTTTGGCAGTTTGGGTGTTTTTGGGTCGATTTTGGTGGTTTTGGGTCATTTTTGTGTGTTTTTGGGTCGTTTTTGGTGCTTTGGGGTCATTTTCGGGTGGTTTTGGGTCAATTTTGGGGTTTTTGGGTCGTTTTCGGGTGCTTTTGGCTGGGCGTTGGGGCAGTTTGGGTCGTTTTTGGGTGGATTTTGGGTCGGTTTTGGTGATTTTGGGTTGTTTTCGGGTGCTTTTGGGTGGGCGTTGGGCGGTTTGGTCAGTTTGGGTGTTTTGGGTGATTTTGGGTCGTTTTTTGGTGTTTTTGGACGTTTTTTGGGTGCTTTTGGGTCGGCGTTGGGTCGGGTTTGGGTGTTTTTGAGTCGATTTTGGGTGATTTTGGGTCAATTTTGGGTGTTTTGGGGTGTTTTTGGGTCAGTCTTGGGTGTTTTGGGTCAATTTTGGGGTTTTGGGTCGGTTTTGGGTGTTTTGGGTCAGTTTTGGGGTTTTGGTTCCATTTTGGGTGTTTTTGGGTCGATTTTGGGTGTTTTGGGTCAATTTTGGGTCGGTTTTGGGTCAATTTTAGGTGTTTTTGGGTCAATTTTGGGGCGGTTTTGGGCAGTGTTGGGTGTTTTGGGTCGATTTTGGGTGTTTTGGGTCTATTTGGGTCGGTTTTGGTCAATTTTGGGTGTTTTTGGGTCGGTTTTGGCTGTTTTGGGTCAGTTTTGGGTCGTTTTGGGTGGTTTTGGGTGGTTTTGGGTGTCAGGTGTATTTTGGGTCGATTTTGGGTGTTTTTGGGTCATTCTGTGTGTTTTTGGGTCGGTTTTGGTGCTTTGTGGTCGTTTTCGGGTGTTGGGTCGGTTTGGGGCGTTTGGGTCATTTTGGGTGCTTTTGGGTGGACTTTGGGTCACTTTTGGGTGTTTTTGGGTCGGTTTTGGGTCATTTTGTGTGTTTTTGGGTCAATTTTGGGTGTTTTTGGGTCATTTTCGGATGCTTTTGGGTCGGTTGGGGGCAGAGTTTTGGGGCAGTTTGGGTCAATTTTGGGTGTTTTTGTGTGGTTTTGGGTGTTTTTGGGTCATTTTTGGGTGTTTTTTGGGTCGTTTTCGGGTGCTTTTGGGTCGATTTGGGGGCAGTTTGGGTGAATTTTGGGTTTTTTGGGTCATTTTCGGGTGCTTTTGGGTCGGTTTGGGCAGTTTTGAGGCAGTTTGGGTCAATTTTGGGGTTTTTGGGTCGTTTTCGGGTGTTTTGGGTCGGTTTGGGGCAGTTTTGGGGCAGTTTGGGTCATTTTTGAGTGATTTTGGGTCATTTTTGGGTGTTTTTGGGTTGTTTGGGGTTATTTTTGGGTGTTTTTGGGTCGTTTTTTGTGTGTTTTGGGTCATTTTTGTGTGGTTTTGGGTCATTTTTTGGGTGTTTTTTGGGTCATTTTGGGCACTTTTGGGTCGGTTGGGTCACTTTTGGGTGGTTTTGGTCGATTTTTTGGGTGTTTTTTGGGTCATTTTTGGGGGTTTGGGTCGTTTTCGGGGCTTTTGGGTCAATTTGGGTCATTTTGTGTGTTTTTGAGTCATTTTTTGGGTGGTTTTAGGTCATTTTCGGTGTTTTTGGGTCGGTTTTGGGCAGTTTTGGGGCTTTGGGTCATTTTTGGGGTTTTTGGGTGTTTTTGGGTCGATTTGGGTGGTTTTGGGTCGATTTTGGGTGTTTTGGTCAATTTTGGGTGTTTTTGGGTCGTTTCGGGTGCTTTGGGTCGGTTTGGGTCACTTTTGGGTGGTTTTGGGTCGATTTTGGGTGGTTTTGGGTCAGTTTGGGTGTTTTTTGGTCAGTTTGGGTGTTTTTTGGGTCATTTTTGGGTGGTTTTGGGTCATTTTGGGTGTTTTTGGGTCGTTTTGGGGTGCTTTTGGGGCAGTTGGTCATTTTTGGGTGTTTTTGGGTCATTTCGGGTGTTTTTGGGTCATTTTCGGTGTTTTTGGGTGGTTTTCGGGTGCTTTTGGGTCGGTTTGGGTCAATTTTGGGTGTTTTTGGGTCATTTTTGGGTGTTTTTGGGTCATTTTCGGGTGCTTTTGGGTCGGGTTTGGGTCATTTTTGGGTGTTTTTGGGTCGTTTTTGTGTGTTTTTGGGTCGATTTTGTGTGTTTTTGGGTCATTTTTGGGTGGTTTTGGGTCGTTTTCGGGTGCTTTTGGGTCAATTTTGGGTCATTTTTGTGTGTTTTTGAGTCATTTTGGGTGGTTTTAGGTCATTTTCGGGTGTTTTTGGGTCGGTTTTGGGCAGTTTGGGGGCAGTTTGGGTCATTTTTGGGTGTTTTTGGGTCGATTTTGGGTGGTTTTGGGTCGATTTTGGGTGGTTTTGGGTCGATTTTGTGTGGTTTTGGGTCAATTTTGGGTGTTTTGGGTCGTTTTCGGATGCTTTTGGGTCAATTTTGGGTCATTTTTGTGCGTTTTTGGGTCGATTTTGGGTGTTTTTGGGTCATTTTTGGGTGTTTTTGGGCTTTTTCTTTTCGGGTGCTTTTGGGTCGGTTTGGGGGCAGTTTGGGTCATTTTTGGGTGTTTTTGGGTCATTTTTGGGTCATTTTTGGGTGTTTTGGGTCGTTTTCGGGTGCTTTTGGGTCGGTTTGGGTCAATTTTGGGTGTTTTTGGGTCATTTTTGGGTGTTTTTGGGTGATTTTCGGGTGCTTTTGGGTCGGTTTGGGGCAGTTTTGGGGCAGTTTGGGTCAATTTTGGGTGTTTTTGGGTGGTTTTGGGTCGTTTTCGGGTGCTTTTGGGTCGGTTTGGGTCATTTTTGGGTGTTTTTGGGTCGTTTTCGGATGCTTTTGGGTCAATTTTGGGTCATTTTTGTGTGTTTTTGGGTCGATTTTGGGTGTTTTTGGGTCATTTTTGGGTGTTTTTGGGTCCTTTTCGGGTGCTTTTGGGTCGGTTTGGGGCAGTTTGGGTCATTTTTGGGTGTTTTTGGGTCATTTTTGGGTCATTTTTGGGTGTTTTTGGGTCGTTTTCGGGTGCTTTTGGGTCGGTTTGGGTCAATTTTGGGTGTTTTTGGGTCATTTTTGGGTGTTTTTTGGGTCATTTTCGGGTGCTTTTGGGTCGGTTTGGGGCAGTTTTGGGGCAGTTTGGGTCATTTTTGGGTGTTTTTGGGTGGTTTTGGGTTGTTTTCGGGTGCTTTTGGGTCGGTTTGGGTCATTTTTGGGTGTTTTTGGGTCGTTTTGGGTGTTTTTGGGTCATTTTCGGGTGCTTTTGGGTCGGTTTGGGCTGTTTGGGTTTTTTGGGTCGATTTTGGGTGTTTTTGGGTCATTTTTGGGTCATTTTGGGTGCTTTTGGGTCGGTTTGGGTCACTTTTGGGTGTTTTTTGGGTCGGTTTGGGGCAGTTTGGGTCATTTTTGGGTGGTTTTGGGTCATTTTCGGATGCTTTTGGGTCAATTTTGGGTCAGTTTTGGGTCATTTTGGGTCATTTTTGGGTGTTTTTGGGTCGATTTTGGGTGGTTTTGGGTCATTTTTGGGTGTTTTTGGGTCCTTTTCGGGTGCTTTTGGGTCGGTTTGGGGGCAGTTTGGGTCATTTTTGGGTGTTTTTGGGTCATTTTTGGGTCATTTTTGGGTGTTTTGGGTCGTTTTCGGGTGCTTTTGGGTCGGTTTGGGTCAATTTTGGGTGTTTTTGGGTCATTTTTGGGTGTTTTTGGGTCATTTTCGGGTGCTTTTGGGTCGGTTTGGGGCAGTTTTGGGCAGTTTGGGTCATTTTTGGGTGTTTTTGGGTGGTTTTGGGTCGTTTTCGGGTGCTTTTGGGTCGGTTTGGGTCATTTTTGGGTGTTTTTGGGTCGTTTTCGGATGCTTTTGGGTCAATTTTGGGTCATTTTTGTGCGTTTTTGGGTCGATTTTGGGTGTTTTTGGGTCATTTTTGGGTGTTTTTGGGTCCTTTTCGGGTGCTTTTGGGTCGGTTTGGGGGCAGTTTGGGTCATTTTTGGGTGTTTTTGGGTCATTTTTGGGTCATTTTTGGGTGTTTTTGGGTCGTTTTCGGGTGCTTTTGGGTCGGTTTGGGTCAATTTTGGGTGTTTTTGGGTCGATTTTGGGTGTTTTTGGGTCATTTTCGGGTGCTTTTGGGTCGGTTTGGGGCAGTTTTGGGGCAGTTTGGGTCATTTTTGGGTGTTTTTGGGTCACTTTTGGGTGTTTTTGGGTCGGTTTGGGTCAATTTTGTGTGGTTTTGGGTCGATTTTGGGTGGTTTTGGGTCATTTTTGGGTGTTTTTGGGTCATTTTTGGTCATTTTTTGTGTTTTTGGGTCATTTTCGGGTGCTTTCGGGTGGGTTTGGGGTCAGCTTTGGGGCGGTGGTGACGCGGTGGCCCCGCAGGTGGCTCTGCAGTCGCTGTGGAACATCAAAGTGGTGGTGTTGGTGAAGGCCGAGCACGAGGCGCGCATCAGCCACGTCGGCACCTCCAGCGTCAAAACCGGCATCGCCAACACCCTCGGTACCGCCTCGCCCGTCCCACCACAACCATCTCCTCATGGGTCCCACCAGGAGGTCTCAGGTCCCCATGGGTCCCACCAGAAGGTCTCAGGTCCTCATGGGTCCCACCAGAAGGTCTCAGATCCCCATAGGTCCCACCAGAAGGTCTCAGATCCTCATGGGTCCCACCAGAAGGTCTCAGATGGGTTCTCATGGGTCCCACCAGGAGGTCCCATATCCCCATGGGTCCCACCAGAAGGTCTCAGATGGGTTCTCATGGGTCCCACCAGGAGGTCTCAGGTCCCCATGGGTCCCACCAGAAGGTCTCAGGTCCCCATGGGTCCCACCAGGAGGTCTCAGATGGGTTCTCATGGGTCCCACCAGGAGTCTCAGGTCCTCATGGGTCCCACCAGGAGGTTCCATATCCCCATGGGTCCCACCAGGAGGTCTCAGATGGGTTCTCATGGGTCCCACCAGGAGGTCCCATATCACCATGGGTCCCATCAGGAGGTCATTGGTCCCACCAGAAGGTCCCAGGTCCCCATGGGTCCCACCAGGAGGTCCCAGATGGGTTCTCATGGGTCCCACCAGGAGGTCCCAATTCCTCATGGGTCCCACCAGGAGGTCCCAGATGGGTTCTCATGGGTCCCACCAGGAGGTCCCAATTCCTCATGGGTCCAACCAGGCGGTCTCAGGTCCCCGTAGGTCCCACCAGGAGCTCCTGTGTCCTCATGGGTCCCACCAGGAGGTTCCATATCCCCATGGGTCCCACCAGGAGCTCCTGTGGCCCCATAGGTCCCACCAGGAGGTCCCAGATGGGTTCTCATGGGTCCCACCAGGAGCTCCCATATCACCATGGGTCCCACCAGGAGGTCCCATATCCCCATGGGTCCCACCAGGAGGTCTCAGGTCCTCATGGGTCCCACCAGGAGCTCCTCTGTCCCCATGGGTCCCACCAGATGGTCTCAGATGGGTTCTCATGGGTCCCACCAGGAGGTCCCATATCCCCATGGGTCCCACCAGAAGGTCTCAGCTCCTCAATGGGTCCCACCAGGAGCTCCCATGTCCTCATGGATCCCATCAGGAGGTCATCAGTCCCACCAGGAGGTCTCAGGTCCCCATAGATCCCACCAGGAGGTCTCAGATCCTCATGGGTTGCACCAGAAGGTCTCAGGTCCTCATGGGTCCCACCAGGAGGTCTCAGCTCCTCATAGGTCCCCCCAGAAGCTCTCAGCTCCTCACAGGTCCCCCCAGGAGCTCCCACATCCTCACGGGGTCCCACCAGAAGCTCTCAGCTCCTCATGGGTCCCACCAGAAGGTCATCAGTCCCACCAGAAGTTCTCAGCTCCTCATAGGTCTCCCCAGGAGCTCTCAACTCCTCATGGGTCCCCCCAGGAGCTCCCACGTCCTCACGGGGTCCCACCAGAAGGTCTCAGCTCCTCATAGGTCCCACCAGGAGCTCTCAGCTCCTCACAGGTCCCACCAGGAGCTCCCACATCCTCACGGGGTCCCACCAGAAGCTCTCAGCTCCTCATTGGTCCCACCAGGAGCTTCCACGTCCTCATGGGGTCCCACCAGAAGCTCTCAGCTCCTCATAGGTCCCACCAGGAGCTCCCAATTCCCCATCAGTCCCACCAGGAGCTCCCACGTCCTCACGGGGTCCCACCAGAAGCTCTCAGCTCCTCATAGGTCCCCCCAGAAGCTCTCAGCTCCTCACAGGTCCCCCCAGGAGCTCCCACGTCCTCACGGGGTCCCACCAGAAGTTCTCAGCTCCTCATAGGTCCCTCCAGAAGCTCTCAGCTCCTCACAGGTCCCCCCAGGAGCTCCCACGTCCTCACGGGGTCCCACCAGAAGGTCTGAGGTCCTCATAGGCCCCACCAGGAGCTCCTGTGTCCCCATCAGTCCCACCAGAAGTTCTCAGCTCCTCATAGGTCCCACCAGAAGTTCTCAGCTCCTCACAGGTCCCCCCAGGAGCTCCCACATCCTCACGGGGTCCCACCAGAAGTTCTCAGCTCCTCATAGGTCCCACCAGAAGCTCTCAGCTCCTCACAGGTCCCCCCAGGAGCTCCCACGTCCTCACGGGGTCCCACCAGAAGGTCTGAGGTCCTCATAGGCCCCACCAGGAGCTCCTGTGTCCCCATCAGTCCCACCAGAAGTTCTCAGCTCCTCATAGGTCCCACCAGAAGTTCTCAGCTCCTCATGGGTCCCACCAGGAGCTCCCAATTCCCCATTGGTCCCACCAGAAGGTCCCACGTCCTCACGGGATCCCACCAGAAGTTCTCAGCTCCTCATGGGTCCCCCCAGAAGCTCCCACGTCCTCATGGGGTCCCACCAGAAGCTCTCAGCTCCTCATGGGTCCCCCCAGAAGCTCCCACGTCCTCACGGGGTCCCACCAGAAGTTCTCAGCTCCTCACAGGTCCCATCAGGAGCTCCCAATTCCTCATGGGTCCCACCAGGAGCTCCCATGTCCCCATGGGTCCTCCCAGAAGGTCTCAGCTCCTCATGGGTCCCCCCAGAAGCTCTCAGCTCCTCACAGGTCCCCCCAGGAGCTCCCAATTCCTCATGGGTCCCACCAGAAGCTCCCACGTCCTCATGGGTCCCCCCAGAAGCTCTCAGCTCCTCACAGGTCCCCCCAGGAGCTCCCACGTCCTCACGGGGTCCCACCAGAAGTTCTCAGCTCCTCGTAGGTCCCATCAGGAGCTCCCACGTCCTCATGGGGTCCCACCAGAAGCTCTCAGCTCCTCATGGGTCCCACCAGGAGCTCCCAATTCCCCATCAGTCCCACCAGAAGGTCCCACGTCCTCATGGGGTCCCACCAGAAGGTCTCAGCTCCTCACAGGTCCCCCCAGGAGCTCCCACGTCCTCACAGGGTCCCACCAGAAGGTCCCAATTCCTTATAGGTCCCACCAGAAGCTCTCAGCTCCTCATGGGTCCCACCAGGAGCTCTCAGCTCCTCACAGGGCCCCCCAGAAGCTCCCACGTCCTCACGGGGTCCCACCAGAAGCTCTCAGCTCCTCACAGGTCCCCCCAGAAGCTCTCAGCTCCTCATAGGTCCCACCAGAAGCTCTCAGCTCCTCACAGGTCCCACCAGAAGCTCTCAGCTCCTCACAGGTCCCACCAGAAGCTCTCAGCTCCTCAATGGGTCCCACCAGAAGGTCATCAGTCCCCCCAGAAGCTCTCAGCTCCTCACAGGTCCCCCCAGGAGCTCCCACGTCCTCACGGGGTCCCACCAGAAGGTCTCAGCTCCTCACAGGTCCCCCCAGGAGCTCCCACGTCCTCACAGGGTCCCACCAGAAGTTCTCAGCTCCTCATGGGTCCCACCAGAAGCTCCCAATTCCCCATTGGTCCCACCAGAAGCTCTCAGCTCCTCATGGGTCCCACCAGAAGCTCTCAGCTCCTCACAGGTCCCCCCAGGAGCTCCCACGTCCTCACGGGGTCCCACCAGAAGTTCTCAGCTCCTCATGGGTCCCACCAGAAGGTCATCAGTCCCACCAGAAGGTCTCAGCTCCTCATAGTTCCCCCCAGAAGCTCTCAGCTCCTCACAGTTTCCCCCCAGGAGCTCCCACGTCCTCACGGGTTCCCACCAGAAGTTCTCAGCTCCTCACGGGTCCCACCAGAAGCTCTCAGCTCCTCACAGGTCCCCCCAGGAGCTCCCACGTCCTCACGGGGTCCCACCAGAAGTTCTCAGCTCCTCATGGGTCCCACCAGAAGGTCATCAGTCCCCCAGAAGCTCTCAGCTCCTCACAGGTCCCCCCAGGAGCTCCCACGTCCTCACAGGGTCCCACCAGAAGTTCTCAGCTCCTCATGGGTCCCACCAGAAGCTCTCAGCTCACCACAGGTCCCCCCAGAAGCTCCCACGTCCTCACGGGGTCCCACCAGAAGTTCTCAGCTCCTCATGGGTCCCACCAGAAGGTCATCAGTCCCACCAGAAGGTCTCAGATCCTCATAGTTCCCCCCAGAAGCTCTCAGCTCCTCACAGGTCCCCCCAGGAGCTCCCACGTCCTCACAGGGTCCCACCAGAAGGTCTCAGCTCCTCATGGGTCCCACCAGAAGCTCCCAATTCCCCATTGGTCCCACCAGAAGTTCTCAGCTCCTCATGGGTCCCACCAGAAGGTCATCAGTCCCACCAGAAGTTCTCAGCTCCTCATAGGTCCCACCAGAAGCTCTCAGCTCCTCACAGGTCCCCCCAGGAGCTCCCACGTCCTCACAGGGTCCCACCAGAAGGTCTCAGCTCCTCATGGGTCCCACCAGAAGCTCCCAATTCCCCATTGGTCCCACCAGAAGCTCTCAGCTCCTCACAGTTCCCCCCAGAAGCTCTCAGCTCCTCACAGGTCCCCCCAGGAGCTCCCACGTCCTCACGGGTTCCCACCAGAAGTTCTCAGCTCCTCACAGTTTCCCCCAGGAGCTCCCACATCCTCACGGGGTCCCACCAGAAGCTCTCAGCTCCTCATGGGTCCCCCCAGAAGCTCTCAGCTCCTCATAGGTCCCACCAGGAGCTCTCAGCTCCTCACAGGTTCCCCCAGGAGCTGCCACGTCCTCACGGGGTCCCACCAGAAGTTCTCAGCTCCTCATGGGTCCCACCAGAAGGTCATCAGTCCCACCAGAAGTTCTCAGCTCCTCACAGGTCCCCCCAGAAGCTCCCACGTCCTCACGGGGTCCCACCAGAAGCTCTCAGCTCCTCACGGGTCCCACCAGGAGCTCCCACGTCCTCACGGGTTCCCCCCTGAAGCTCTCAGCTCCTCATAGGTCCCCCCAGGAGCTCTCAGCTCCTCACAGTTCCCCCAGGAGCTCCCACATCCTCACGGGGTCCCACCAGAAGCTCTCAGCTCCTCACGGGTCCCCCCAGAAGCTCTCAGCTCCTCACAGGTCCCCCCAGAAGCTCTCAGCTCCTCATAGGTCCCACCAGAAGCTCTCAGCTCCTCATAGGTCCCACCAGGAGCTCTCAGCTCCTCACAGGTCCCCCCAGGAGCTCCCACGTCCTCACGGGGTCCCACCAGAAGTTCTCAGCTCCTCACAGGTCCCCCAGAAGCTCTCAGCTCCTCACAGTTCCCCCAGAAGCTCCCACGTCCTCACGGGTTCCCACCAGAAGCTCTCAGCTCCTCACAGGTCCCCCAAAAGCTCTCAGCTCCTCGCAGGTCCCACCAGGAGCTCCCACATCCTCACGGGGTCCCACCAGAAGGTCTCAGCTCCTCGTAGGTCGCACCAGAAGCTCCCACGTCCTCACGAGGTCCCACCAGAAGCTCTCAGCTCCTCATAGTTCCCACCAGAAGGTCTCAGCTCCTCATAGGTCCCACCAGGAGCTCCCAATTCCCCATCGGTCCCACCAGAAGGTCCCACGTCCTCACGGGTTCCCACCAGAAGTTCTCAGCTCCTCATGGGTCCCCCCGAAGCTCCCACGTCCTCATGGGTCCCCAGAAGCTCTCAGCTCCTCATAGGTCCCCCCAGAAGCTCTCAGCTCCTCACAGGTCCCCCCAGGAGCTCCCACGTCCTCACGGGTTCCCCCAGAAGTTCTCAGCTCCTCATAGGTCCCCCCAGAAGCTCTCAGCTCCTCACAGTTTCCCCCAGGAGCTCCCACGTCCTCACGGGGTCCCACCAGAAGCTCTCAGCTCCTCATGGTCCCACCAGAAGGTCATCAGTCCCACCAGAAGTTCTCAGCTCCTCATTGGTCCCTCCAGGAGCTCTCAGCTCCTCACGGGTCCCCCCAGGAGCTCCCACGTCCTCACGGGTTCCCACCAGAGAAGGTCCCCACTGCTGTCCCCGCAGGCAATAAAGGCGCCGTGGGCATCTCCTTCCTCTTCAATGGGACCTCCTTGGGCTTCGTCAACTGCCACCTGACCTCGGGCGGCGAGAAGACCCCGCGGTGAGCGCCCCGAGGACCTCCTCCACCTTCTCCTCTCCTCCATCGCCACCACCACCACCACCACCACCACCATCCTTGGTCTTCTCCAGGAGGAACCAGAACTACTTGGACATCCTTCGGCTCCTGACGCTCGGGGACAAACAACTCAACGCCTTCGACATCTCCCTACGCTTCACCCACCTCTTCTGGTTTGGAGACCTCAACTACCGCCTCGATATGGACGTCCAGGTGGGACCACCAGGAGCTTCTCATGGAGGAACATCTCCATCTGAGACCTGGAGGATCTCAGGAGGCTTTTGGAGCACCGTTTGTGGTGGTTGAGGAGCTCCTCAGGCCCTGAGGTGGTGTCCAGGAGGTCCTCAAAGGCTTTTGGAGCACCGGTTGTGGTGGTTGAGGAGCTCCTCAGGCCCTGAGGTGGTCTCCATGAGGTCCTCAAAGGCTTTTGGAGCTCCACTTGTGGTGGTTGAGGAGCTCCTCAGGCCCTGAGGTGGTGTCCAGGAGGTCCTCAAAGGCTTTTGGAGCTCCGGTTGTGGTGGTTGAGGAGCTCCTCAGGCCCTGAGGTGGTGTCCAGGAGGTCCTCAAAGGCTTTTGGAGCTCCGGTTGTGGTGGTTGAGGAGCTCCTCAGGCCCTGAGGTGGTGTCCAGGAGGTCCTCAAAGGCTTTTGGAGCTCCAGTTGTGGTGGTTGAGGACCTCCTCAGGCCCTGAGGTGGCGTCCAGGAGGATCTCAAAGGCTTTTGGAGCTCCGGTTGTGGTGGTTGAGGAGCTCCTCAGGCCCTGAGGTGGTGTCCAGGAGGTCCTCAAAGGCTTTTGGAGCTCCGGTTGTGGTGGTTGAGGAGCTCCTCAGGCCCTGAGGTGGTGTCCAGGAGGTCCTCAAAGGCTTTTGGAGCTCCAGTTGTGGTGGTTGAGGACCTCCTCAGGCCCTGAGGTGGTCTCCAGGAGGTCCTCAAAGGCTTTTGGAGCTCCGGTTGTGGTGGTTGAGGAGCTCCTCAAGCCCTGAGGTGGTCTCCATGAGGTCCTCAAAGGCTTTTGGAGCTCCAATTGTGGTGGTTGAGGAGCTCCTCAGGCCCTGAGGTGGTGTCCAGGAGGTCCTCAAAGGCTTTTGGAGCTCCGGTTGTGGTGGTTGAGGAGCTCCTCAGGCCCTGAGGTGGTGTCCAGGAGGTCCTCAGAGGCTTTTGGAGCTCCGGTCGTGGTGGTTGAGGAGCTCCTCAGGCCCTGAGGTGGTGTCCATGAGGTCCTCAAAGGCTTTTGGAGCTGCTGTTGTGGTGGTTGAGGAGCTCCTCAGGCCCTGAGGTGGTGTCCAGGAGGTCCTCAAAGGCTTTTGGTGCTCCAATTGTGGTGGTTGAGGAGCTCCTCAGGCCCTGAGATGGTCTCCAGGAGGTCCTCAAAGGCTTTTGGAGCTCCGGTTGTGGTGGTTGAGGAGCTCCTCAGGCCCTGAGGTGGTGTCCATGAGGTCCTCAAAGGCTTTTGGAGCTCCACTTGTGGTGGTTGAGAAGCTCCTCAGGCCCTGAGGTGTTCTCCAGGAGGATCTCAAAGGCTTTTGGAGCTCCAGTTGTGGTGGTTGAGGAGCTCCTCAGGCCCTGAGGTGGTGTCCAGGAGGTCCTCAAAGGCTTTTGGTGCTCCAATTGTGGTGGTTGAGGAGCTCCTCAGGCCCTGAGATGGTCTCCAGGAGGTCCTCAAAGGCTTTTGGAGCTCCGGTTGTGGTGGTTGAGGAGCTCCTCAGGCCCTGAGGTGGTGTCCATGAGGTCCTCAAAGGCTTTTGGAGCTGCAGATGTGGTGGTTGAGAAGCTCCTCAGGCCCTGAGGTGTTCTCCAGGAGGATCTCAAAGGCTTTTGGAGCTCCTGTTGTGGTGGTTGAGGAGCTCCTCAGGCCCTGAGGTGGTGTCCAGGAGGTCCTCAAAGGCTTTTGGAGCTCCAGTTGTGGTGGTTGAGGAGCTCCTCAGGCCCTGAGGTGGTGTCCAGGAGGTCCTCAGAGGCTTTTGGAGCTGCAGTTGTGGTGGTTGAGGAGCTCCTCAGGCCCTGAGGTGGTCTCCATGAGGTCCTCAAAGGTTTTTGGAGCTCCGGTTGTGGTGGTTGAGGACCTCCTGAGCCCCTGAGGTGGTGTCCAGAAGGTCCTCAAAGGCTTTTGGAGCTCCGGTTGTGGTGGTTGAGGAGCTCCTCAGGCCCTGAGGTGGTGTCCAGGAGGTCCTCAAAGGCTTTTGGAGCTCCGGTTGTGGTGGTTGAGGAGCTCCTCAGGCCCTGAGGTGGTGTCCATGAGGTCCTCAAAGGCTTTTGGAGCTCCGGTTGTGGTGGTTGAGGAGCTCCTCAGGCCCTGAGGTGGTGTCCAGGAGGATCTCAGGAGGCTTTTGGAGCACCATTTGTGGTGGTTGAGGAGCTCCTCAGGCCCTGAGGTGGTGTCCAGGAAGTCCTCAAAGGCTTTTGGAGCTCCGGTTGTGGTGGTTGAGGAGCTCCTCAGGCCCTGAGGGTCTCCAGGAGGTCCTCAAAGGCTTTTGGAGCTCCGGTTGTGGTGGTTGAGGAGCTCCTCAGGCCCTGAGGTGGTGTCCAGGAGGTTCTCAAAGGCTTTTGGAGCTGCAGTTGTGGTGGTTGAGGAGCTCCTCAGGCCCTGAGGTGGTGTCCAGGAGGTCCTCAAAGGCTTTTGGAGCTGCAGTTGTGGTGGTTGAGGAGCTCCTCAGGCCCTGAGGTGGTCACCAGGAGGTCCTCAAAGGCTTTTGGAGCTGCGGTTGTGGTGGTTGAGGAGCTCCTCAGGCCCTGAGGTGGTGTCCAGGAGGTTCTCAAAGGCTTTTGGAGCTCCGGTTGTGGTGGTTGAGGAGCTCCTCAGGCCCTGAGGTGGTGTCCAGGAGGTCCTCAAAGGCTTTTGGAGCTCCAGTTGTGGTGGTTGAGGAGCTCCTCAGGCCCTGAGGTGGTCTCCATGGGTGGTGGGTGATGTCCAGGAGGTTCTCAAAGGCTTTTGGAGCTCCACTTGTGGTGGTTGAGGAGCTCCTCAGGCCCTGAGGTGATCTCCAGGAGGTCCTCAAAGGCTTTTGGAGCTCCGGTTGTGGTGGTTGAGGAGCTCCTCAGGCCCTGAGGTGGTGTCCAGGAGGTCCTCAGAGGCTTTTGGAGCTGCAGTTGTGGTGGTTGAGGAGCTCCTCAGGCCCTGAGGTGGTCTCCATGAGGTCCTCAAAGGTTTTGGAGCTCCGGTTGTGGTGGTTGAGGACCTCCTGAGCCCCTGAGGTGGTGTCCAGAAGGTCCTCAAAGGCTTTTGGAGCTCCGGTTGTGGTGGTTGAGGAGCTCCTCAGGCCTGAGGTGGTGTCCAGGAGGTCCTCAAAGGCTTTTGGAGCTCCGGTTGTGGTGGTTGAGGAGCTCCTCAGCCCTGAGGTGGTGTCCATGAGGTCCTCAAAGGCTTTTGGAGCTCCGGTTGTGTGGTGGTTGAGGAGCTCCTCAGGCCCTGAGGTGGTGTCCAGGAGGATCTCAGGAGGCTTTTGGAGCACCATTTGTGGTGGTTGAGGAGCTCCTCAGGCCCTGAGGTGGTGTCCAGGAAGTCCTCAAAGGCTTTTGGAGCTCCGGTTGTGGTGGTTGAGGAGCTCCTCAGGCCCTGAGGTGGTCTCCAGGAGGTCCTCAAAGGCTTTTGGAGCTCCGGTTGTGGTGGTTGAGGAGCTCCTCAGGCCCTGAGGTGGTGTCCAGGAGTTCTCAAAGGCTTTTGGAGCTGCAGTTGTGGTGGTTGAGGAGCTCCTCAGGCCCTGAGGTGGTGTCCAGGAGGTCCTCAAAGGCTTTTGGAGCTGCAGTTGTGGTGGTTGAGGAGCTCCTCAGGCCCTGAGGTGGTCACCAGGAGGTCCTCAAAGGCTTTTGGAGCTGCGGTTGTGGTGGTTGAGGAGCTCCTCAGGCCCTGAGGTGGTGTCCAGGAGGTTCTCAAAGGCTTTTGGAGCTCCGGTTGTGGTGGTTGAGGAGCTCCTCAGGCCCTGAGGTGGTGTCCAGGAGGTCCTCAAAGGCTTTTGGAGCTCCAGTTGTGGTGGTTGAGGAGCTCCTCAGGCCCTGAGGTGGTCTCCATGGGTGGTGGTGATGTCCAGGAGGTTCTCAAAGGCTTTTGGAGCTCCACTTGTGGTGGTTGAGGAGCTCCTCAGGCCCTGAGGTGATCTCCAGGAGGTCCTCAAAGGCTTTTGGAGCTCCGGTTGTGGTGGTTGAGGAGCTCCTCAGGCCCTGAGGTGGTGTCCAGGAGGATCTCAAAGGCTTTTGGAGCTCCAATTGTGGTGGTTGAGGAGCTCCTCAGGCCCTGAGGTGGTCTCCAGGAGGTCCTCAAAGGCTTTTGAAGCTCCGGTTGTGGTGGTTGAGGAGCTCCTCAGGCCCTGAGGTGGTCTCCATGAGGTCCTCAAAGGCTTTTGGAGCTCCAATTGTGGTGGTTGAGGAGCTCCTCAGGCCCTGAGGTGGTGTCCAGGAGGTCCTCAAAGGCTTTTGGAGCTCCAGTTGTGGTGGTTGAGAAGCTCCTCAGCCTGAGGTGGTGTCCAGGAGGTCCTCAAAGGCTTTTGGAGCTCCGGTTGGGTGGTTGAGGAGCTCCTCAGGCCCTGAGGTGGTCTCCAGGAGGACCTCAAAGGCTTTTGGAGCTCCGGTTGTGGTGGTTGAGGAGCTCCTCAGGCCCTGAGGTGGTGTCCAGGAGGTTCTCAAAGGCTTTTGGAGCTCCAATTGTGGTGGTTGAGGAGCTCCTCAGGCCCTGAGGTGGTGTCCAGGAGGAACTCAAAGGCTTTTGGAGCTCCGGTTGTGGTGGTTGAGGAGCTCCTCAGGCCCTGAGGTGGTCTCCAGGAGGTCCTCAAAGGCTTTTGGAGCTCCGGTTGTGGTGGTTGAGGAGCTCCTCAGGCCCTGAGGTGGTGTCCATGAGGTCCTCATAGGCTTTTGGAGCTCCGGTTGTGGTGGTTGAGGAGCTCCTCAGGCCCTGAGGTGGTCTCCAGGAGGTCCTCAAAGGCTTTTGGAGCTCCGGTTGTGGTGGTTGAGGAGCTCCTCAGGCCCTGAGGTGGTGTCCATGAGGTCCTCAAAGGCTTTTGGAGCTCCGGTTGTGGGGTTGAGGAGCTCCTCAGGCCCTGAGGTGATGTCCATGAGGTCCTCAAAGGCTTTGGAGCTCCGGTTGTGGTGGTTGAGGAGCTCCTCAGGCCCTGAGGTGGTCTCCAGGAGGTCCTCAAAGGCTTTTGGAGCTCTGGTTGGTGGTGTGAGGAGCTCCTCAGGCCCTGAGGTGGGTCCAGGAGGTCCTCAAAGGCTTTTGGAGCTCCGGTTGTGGTGGTTGAGGAGCTCCTCAGGCCCTGAGGTGGTCTCCATGAGGATCTCAAAGGCTTTTGGAGCTGCAGTTGTGGTGGTTGAGGAGCTCCTCAGGCTCTGAGGTGGTGTCCAGGAGGTTCTCAAAGGCTTTTGGAGCTCCGGTTGTGGTGGTTGAGGAGCTCCTCAGGCCCTGAGGTGGCGTCCAGGAGGATCTCAAAGGCTTTTGGAGCTCCGTTGTGGTGGTTGAAGAGCTCCTCAGGCAATGAGGTGGTCCCAATGAGGTCCTCAAAGGCTTTTGGAGCTCCGGTTGTGGTGGTTGAGGAGCTCCTCAGGCCCTGAGGTGGTGTCCATGAGGTCCTCAAAGGCTTTTGGAGCTCCGGTTGTGGTGGTTGAGGAGCTCCTCAGGCCCTGAGTGGTGTCCAGGAGGTCCTCAAAGGCTTTTGGAGCACCATTTGTGGTGGTTGAGGAGCTCCTCAGGCCCTGAGGTGGTGTCCATGAGGTCCTCAAAGGCTTTTGGTGCTGCAGTTGTGGTGGTTGAGGAGCTCCTCAGGCCCTGAGGTGGTGTCCAGGAGGTCCTCAAAGGCTTTTGGAGCTGCAGTTGTGGGTTGAGGAGCTCCTCAGGCCCTGAGGTGGTCTCCAGGAGGTCCTCAAAGGCTTTTGGAGCTCCAGTTGTGGTGGTTGAGGAGCTCCTCAGGCCCTGATGTGGTGTCCAGGAGGATCTCAAAGGCTTTTGGAGCTGCAGTTGTGGTGGTTGAGGAGCTCCTCAGGCCCTGAGGTGGTCTCCAGGAGGTCCTCAAAGGCTTTTGGAGCTCCGGTTGTGGTTGAGGAGCTCCTCAGGCCCTGAGGTGGTGTCCATGAGGTCCTCAAAGGCTTTTGGAGCTGCAGTTGTGGTGGTTGAGGAGCTCCTCAGGCCTGAGGTGGTGTCCAGGAGGTCCTCAAAGGCTTTTGGAGCTCCGGTTGTGGTGGTTGAGGAGCTCCTCAGGCCCTGAGGTGGTCTCCATGAGGTCCTCAAAGGCTTTTGGAGCTCCGGTTGTGGTGGTTGAGGAGCTCCTCAGGCCCTGAGGTGTGTGTCCATGAGGTCCTCAAAGGCTTTTGGAGCTCAGTTGTGGTGGTTGAGGAGCTCCTCAGGCCCTGAGGTGGTGTCCAGGAGGATCTCAAAGGCTTTTGGAGCTCCGGTTGTGGTGG